>NW_027278779.1:7500-22500 GCF_046629955.1 Centroberyx affinis
GAGGGAGATGTAACAGAATGAGACTGGAGGCCCCCTGGTGCCACGCCAGGTCAACCTCCACTGCAGGAGAGTGTGAAATAGCAGCCTGGAATAGCAGGGATCAAATCACATTAATTGTTTCTTTGGCTCCAACTGCAGTCTTCAATGAAGTAAGTGATTTCTAATGGTGAAGGGAAGCTGTCCTTGGAGAGTTGTAGTGTGTGTGTGTGTGTGTGTGTGTGTGTGTGTGTGTGGTGGGGATGGGCGGGTGTGTCCAGGTGGTTGTGTGTGCGTGCAAGTTTGTAAATGTGAATACAGGAGACTGAATGTGTACGTGTGTGTGTATTCATGTGTGTATACAGCATAAAAGGAGGTGAGAAAGAGAGTTGGAGAGATAAAATTAAAGACAGAGGGATGTGTAGGTCTTTTCGAGAACGATTCCAAACTAAACAAACAAACTTCTATACCCGTTTCCTATGTATGCATTTTGTTATAAATTAAAGGTGGTAGTGACATGTACTCTTACAAAATGTTTCATAGTAAATTCTCAAACTAATTATGGTACTTTTTAGAGAATATTAGGCAATTTAAAGTGATAATCCTCAAGTTTTTGTATAAATAAATGTCCATTTTACTACTCTCTATCACCGATTGATATAACACAGTAGTGATTCAACCTATACCGACTACTGAAAGCTTTTATATTTGCTATTTATATTTGATATTTGCTATAGCTACCAGACACCTGGTGTCTGGTAGCTATTTCCTGGGAAAAATCCTCTGGCGCACAGGAAGGGATGCGTTTTAAATTTCCAGCAACAGCAAACAGCGATTTGTTGGGAATAAATATAAGAAGAACTGGGTCGTTAGCATGAGACAAAGAAAAGACTCAAGCTCAAACTGCATCAACAGAAAATCCAAGTTAAAAGACGCCACAGTCCACACTGTTTGATTGACAGGTGATCTCTGGTCAGTGCAGTGCAGAAACACCATAGCGATGAGCGCTTAGCAACAAAGACAATCGGCAAATACAAATAAAAATAAAGGCTCTCACAGATTACCACTTTAAGTCCTTGGTGACAAAATGCTAAAACATTTACAGACTGAATCTTCTTTATTCTGGCGATATTGAATAAATACATTTCAGGGAAAGATTCTTTTCCAAAAAGGATAGAGAACATTTTTTAAATGAATTTTTCAATTCTATATGACCTTAACCCACGTGGGCTGCAGAGTTTGTTACACATAAAAGAATACAAGACAATACAAGAGGGCTGGCGGTACAGTTTCAATGGGGTACACACATACATACACACATACACACACACACACACACACACACACCTACCTACCACCACCTAGATGACAGTTTAACATTCAAAAGTATTGGAACAGGGAGATTAAATTCAGTCTTTGCTTGCTGTCGAGTCATCTTTAATGCGATAAGATTACCATCAAAAGATGAATATGCGAACTGTCAGCTTTTGATCCTGGGTCTTCACTGGCCTCCATCTTAAACAATGCTGAAACTATCTCATCTGCACAAGACACCAAATTGAGCTCCCTGCCCAGATAATGCCGGCTTTATCAAACGGCGCTGTTACTGATATCTTTGCCTGGAGTACACCGCGTCGTCTTTAATAAAGTTTTAAACAGATAAAAGAGAAGTAAAGCATCCTCTACCTTACTTTTTCCCCCCTCTTCCCCTTCTCTCTCTCCCTGTCCTGCTCTTCCTGCTCATTAAGCAACGCTCTGATTGATGTATTAAACCTTTACTTTCACCATCCCGCTCCCTCCTTTCATTAGCCCAGGACAGATTGTTTCGCTTTCATCCCTCTCCTCCTTTCTTCTGTCCTTTCTTCTGCTTTTTTTTTTTTTTTTCTCCTGTCTTGCTGTCTATTAAAGATGTACTCTGTTAGACTCAGAGGAATGATAGATCAGGAGTGATGAGAGAATGAACAAAGGGAGCAATGAGCAAAAGGAGAGAGTACCTGAGGTTTCGTGTGTGTGTGTGTGTGTGTGTGCATGTGTGTGTGTGTGAGGAGGAATGTCTGTGTGTGTGTTTGCTTTTGCTTTTTCACTAAATGTGTGCATATGTTTGACTTGACGTGTGACATGTGTGTGTGTGTGTGTTAGTGTGGTGTGTGAATGAATGAATGTGTATGTCTGTGCCTCTCAAGTAGCCTACATTTCTTTGCGTTTCAGTGTGTGTATGTGTGTGTGTGTGTGTGTCAGGATGTTGAGGTGACGCATATTGTGTCCTTCATGTTGGAACACGATATGCGGTTTCAAAGAATGCAGACCCCCCCCCCACCACCACCACCCACCACCCCCCCACCACCACCCTCGACTCAGGGTGACTGTTCCGGCACGTATGCTGTGACCTCCTGCCTGAAAAAGTAAAAGCACAATCAGCAATAGGTGAAACAATCAAATGCGCTACAGGCAAAACCCTGCTAGGTCGGTGTAGAAGTCTGAGCCTCAGGTGAAAGGTGTTTAGTAACATTTAATCTAAGCTTTGATGTGCTGTAATACTGTTTGACAGTTCTCTTATCAGGCTTATGACATGTCTCTTCATTAAAGAAAGTAGAAACTACCCCATTGTGGCAGCCTTACGAGCTACAATATATGTTAATGGTGCTGTGTATATGATTTAACATCTATAAATTATTACCACATTCATTTTGAACCGTAAACAAACAAAACCATTGCCAAGATGATTGACCTGTGGTATCAGTGCATTGTATACAGGTTATGAAATGCTGCTCTTGGGGCAGAATTAGTGTACTGCAGGCATATAACATGTTACCCTAGTATTACTCTGTTGTATTAAGTATATAAGGAAGTACATAAGTAAGTAAGTATGTATTTATGTATGTATGTATGTATGTATGTATGTATGTATGTAAACCTTTATTTATTCAGGGAGGGCCATTGAGAGAGTATAAGTACATCAGTATTGGTGCTCTTGAGGCAGAAACAATCTTTAGTAACAGCCAGTTGTATACTGAATTATGCTGCTCTTGGGGCATTTACCATGCTACACTGCTATAAGTCTAATATATACAGGTTATTAAATGCTGCTCTTGGGGCAGGAATAGTGTAGTATTGGCATCTACACTGTATTTTACATTGTGGGAAATGTGTTGTATTGCTTTACAGCACAAAGGGAGATTGCTTTACGGAACAAAACAGGAACCTCATTTACTTTGCAAGTTGTACACAACTTTATTCCACACACCTTTTATTAAAAATGAAATGTTATCAGCATGGCTGGAATGTGTCTTTGACCAATCTGATTGCTCAGCTGAAACTAGGTATGTATGTATTTATGTATGTATGTATGTATGTATGTATGTATGTATGTACTGTATAACTGCTGTATGCTGTATTATAACTCTTGAATACCTTTACTCACTACAAAGTGAATGTATTCACTGAGTAAAGTCTTAGTCTTACCAGAGGCTTTACTGCGGCACACAGATTACTGACTGTGGCTTTAGAGCTGCTTATCTGTTATCTGTGTTGTGTGTTACGGTTGACAGAGGCATGGCATGGTGTGAGAGACAGAGGGGCAGGTAATTGTGGCTAGGGCGTCTGTGTGTGTGTGTGTGTGTGTGTGTGTGTGTGTGTGTGTGAGTGAGTGAGTGGGTGCAGGAGGAGGAAAGGGGGAAGATGATACCTCTCCCTGATCCATGAATCACCAGAGGGGAGAGAGAGGGGTGTGTGCGTGCGTGTGTGTGTGCGTGTGTGTGTGTGCGTGTGTGCGTGCGTGCGTGCGTGTGTGTGTGTGTGTGGGAGGGGGGAGGGTAGCTACTGCAGGGGGATTCTCAGGATTCTCAAGATGTTTTGTCCTCGTATTTTCTCAATGACGTTTCTCTCTTTAGTTTAGAGAGACATACAAAACAAAAACAAGGACAGATTCTGCACACTTCCCACATCGTATTTGTGGTGATGTCATATAGACCTAATTACTTATTAATTAGTATTCGAATGTGATCCCAGCTCTCTGGCTGTCTAGTTAATCAGCGGCCTTCATCTCCTCTACAGAGAATACACTAATGTTAGGCTACTTGATGTGCTAGTTAGCGTTAGCAACTGCTATCTTTAGCAAACCCTGCTTTTAGCACAGTGGTTTTCACTCCTGAAAAACATAGTACCGTAAAACCTCAATTAAAAGCTGAATCCCAATTAAACGCCGAGTCCCTTTTACTGGCTGGGTGTGGCTACACGTTTTGACAAATAAAGGCCGGTCTCAATTAGAAGCTGGTTGCCATTGACGCTGCGAAGCAGTTTACTTCTTTTTTTTTTTTTACTTGCATTCAAACGTCAGTCACATTTGCTGATTGCCATGGTGGCACAGAGAAAAAAGTACGACCTGAAATTCAAGCTGTCAGTTGTCAAATTTGCTGAACAAAACTCAGGAGAAGCAGCAGCAAGACATTTCTCCATTGATCCCAAGAGAGTGAGAGAATGGCGAAAAAATAAAGTTGAACTTCAACGTCTGTGCGAGGAAGACGGTAAAAGGGCCAGAGTGTGTGGTGGGGGGAGGAAGAAATAACACAAATTAAAAGTACAACCTCTTGCTGCCATAAACTTTTTACGGCTTTCATCCTTTCTATGGTAGGCTACCGGTATTTTGATACGGGGCTCTCTCTCTCTCTCTCTCTCTCTCTCTCTCTCTCTGTGCATGAGATGCGCTGTCTCTCGGAGCGAGATCAAATGAATGATTTGCAATTGATATGTTATTCGATAGCCTAGTTTTTATACAAGTAATATTCACATTGGTTTAAATAAACAATTTGATAATATTTCCCATCTTAGCTGAGCAAGAGTTTTGTGCGAAAGGAATTAAAGGCCTGTCCCGTATAGACGCCTGTCCCAAATATAGGCCGGTTGAGTTCAGTGTTTAAAGCAAATAAAAGCCCGGGCTATTAATTGAAGTTTTGCGGTACATTCAATCAGGTGTGTCCAAACCTTTGACTGGTAGTGTATGTCACTGTATGTGACGCGTTCTATCGTTTTCAGTCGGAAGTCGCAACGGCGCATTTGTGGATAAACGTGATTTTATGAGAAAAGATCGATTTTTGGCTGTTTTGGGGTTTCAGCAGATTTTAATAAAATAAAGCCTTGGTTTTCTTTCTGTGTAAAAATTATTGTGAAATTCAACCGGTAAATATAGTTTTGAAGCTCGTAAAGGTAGGGTGACAAGCAGAACTACTAGCTTAACGCTAGTTTGTCAACAAAGCTCGCATTCCTCATGTTGCCAGGTTTGCGGTTTTCAATGTACTTGGAAATGTTCTAAATGCTGTAGGACTTAAAACGCTGTTTATAAAGTTTGTCAGGGTTGTATTTTGGAGTTTTGTTATTGGTTTGTTATTTTGGACTAGTTTCATTGATCATTTGACTGTTTATGGGTTGGGTTTAATTGACACTGGGAGGGTTTTGTCGCTACGAACCTGGCAACACTTCTCCCCGTCCCTCTCTCCCCTTACTATGGTGTGTGTGTGTGTGTGTGTGTGTGAGAGAGAGAGAGAGAGGGAGAGAGCGAGAGAGATTGAATTTAATTGATATTATTAAATATCACGCAATGGACTGATATAATATCAGACTACTTTTTAACACTTAATTAATTGACTTTAAACTTTGAGGCCCTTTTTCTCAAAAACATAGTTTGGAAACAGTCAAGACATCAAGAGGTGCATCTCACTCAATCTTTGGAGTACAAAGATAATTTTGATATCACCAGAAAGCTTAAATTCTCCTCTTTCCAACGGTGTATTAAACTCAAAATGCTTTGAGGGGTCAATGTGACTGGAAATGATAGAGCAGGTCACATATGTCACTGTATGGCAACAGTCCATGCAAACGAATAGATGAAGAACCATACTAAGTTCTGCTGTTGTGTGATGTCATCAAAACGCATTCTAGTGACTCATTGTTCAGGTTAAATTTTCACAATAATTTCACTACTGTTAGTTCCTTTTTTATGAATTACTTTTACTTTTTTGTGATGAAGTTTGACATCGCCCAGGTGTATAGGACTAAAGTCACTCTGACTTGACTGCTTGAAATATACATCTTACACCATGGTTAAAAAAAGAAAGAAAGAAAGTAAGAAAATATAGAAAAGTAGATGGAATGAGTATGTCAGATAAGCCGACAGACAGGCAGCTAGGCGGACAGCCAAGCGGGCCAAGCCGGTGCGGCCCTGACCAAACGGCGGCAAATCTCATTCCCATATGGTTCGAATTCCCCCGCCTGGTGCCTTAGAAAATGCTGCGATTCCCGCTGCGTGTGATTCCCCTTGGTATGGCTAAAGAGAACATTTGCAAGCAGGGTGGGCTGCCAACCTGTGAAGAGAAGAAAAAAAAACAAAAAAAAAAACACTTTCCAAGTATATGCTGGTTAAATGCTCTGCTCTTGGTTTGGGTGCCAGGTACTGTCTGTCTCCGTGGCGGGCTTGAATACGAGCCCACCCCTCTCCAAAACATTCCACTTGTCCATATGCCCTGCCTGCTGTTCATCACCATAATGTACACAGCTTCATGTCGGAGTGTAAATATTGCACGTTTCTCTCAGTGGTACAGAGAAAGACCGAAGAGACATGAGCGTGAGATTTGAGACACTGTTTCTGTCTTTTGTCTCTCTTTCTCATCCTTTAGTTTATTTCAATATTTCTCTAAATCTGTTTCTATGTCTCTGTCCTTGTCTCTCTTACTTCTGTTTTTATTGCCCTCTTCCTCATCCTCGTCTCTTCTTTCGGTCTCTCCGCCGTCTTTCGCAGTCTCTCTCTAACACACACGCACATAAACACAGCGCACATAAGCCAGCCACACACACACACACACACTGAAACACAGCAGCCCAGAGGAATGGCTGATGACTAAATAGCTATATTCACCATGCCTAAAAATACACCCCCACAGTCCAGAGAGAGAGGAGCAGTGAGAATTTCTCCCTATCAGTAATGCCAGCTCACCCCACCACCACTCCATCCTTCTTTGTGTGTGTGTGTGTGTGTGTGTGTGTGTGTGTGTACTAAGTATACGTGTTTACTTGCATGCAGAAAGTGTTTGTTTATGTGTGTGCATGCATCTACTCTGTATCTGCCTGATTGCTGGAGAGTGTGTATGTTCGCTTACGCGTGTTCTGTATGCACTGCGCACACTTATGTAAATTAGCGTGAATACTGTGTGTGTGTGTAAATATTGTACACATACATTTAATAGTAAAAGCACTACTCTTTTCTGCCAGCCTACCAGCCTATATAGTTCTGACTCCATCAGAAGAGTTAATTTCCAAAACGCTATATGTCCATTTTGCCCCCAAAAAACAACATTACTTGGAGTTTATGATTCCATATCTATAAATTATACAGAAGATATTCTGTAAAAGTGTGTCATTTTGTTAACTGAGCAGTCTGTTACCTACTATCCTTCAAAAAGTACCAATTTATTATTTTGTTTTTATGTCATGGTATCAATCAAATGGGCCACGCCTACAAGGTGCGGTACAAGTGCAAAACCCTTTTCAATTCAACATTTTCTGTGGTTGCTTTTTCTGTGTTCTAATAATTTATGTGAAATGTATGCAGTGTTGTTAATTGCCCATATACTTGTCACATGTATTTAATAACAGCATGATCATTATAATTAAATTTTCTGGAAGTCACAAAATGCTAACAAGCTAGCAAACTTCCATTTAAGAGAGGAGTCATACTATTTTGACACTTCAATAAAAAACATTTTAATGATCTTGCTGCTGTTTGACAGACATGAAAAGGTAACAACAAATTATGTACACCTTATACATGTCACATAAATTATTAGGACACAGACAAAGCAACCACAGAAAATATCAATTTAATGTTCTCATTCATCATTGTGGAATCAAACTGTTCATGTATTCATACATGCACTGCCTAACCCTATCTGCAGCCCTGTGTGCACAGTATTAAGTTAACACTCTGTCATGCATGTTAACAGTGCTTGTACTGTATGTCTTTCTAGGCTAAAGAAACATAACATAGAAACACAGCGGTTCTAAGCGCTCATACTCGCCTGTCTCCTAACCTGTGTGTGTGTGTGTGTGTGTGTGTGTGTGTGTGTGTGTGTGTGAACTCTGTGCCATTCATGTGTTTTATTAGTTGCATTGCACTGTACTACATCATTTTGTTCTGTGATTGATTGTTGATTAGTTAGATCTGGGTAGGCGCGTTCTCTGTAAAGTCCTTTGAGACCTGCTTGTGATGAATTTGATAAATGTGTGTGTGTGTGTGTGTGTGTGTGTGTGTGTGTGTGTGTGTGTGCGCGTATGTGCATTTTGCTTGTGTGTGTGTGTGTGTGTGTGTGTGTGTGCGTGTGTGTGTGTGCATCCATATAAACAATACAGCAATGGCTCCATGTCAAACAGGGTTAGCGTTCCTTATGCTACAACATTACACTGCCGCTTTGAAGTGTTGCTTAGCTGCTGATTTCAGATGCTGAGTGTGGAATACAAAAGTGCCTCTTAAGATGGAGAATATGCGTGTGTCTATGTGTGTGAGTGTGTGTCAGTGTGTATATGAGTCTGTTGGGAGTTTTGCACAACTCTGTATGTGTGTGTAGGAGGGAAGTGTGTGTGTGTGTGTGTGCGCGCTAGAGCATGTTTATATCAGAGCTTGTGTGTTTTCTATACATCTCCATGCAATTTTTTTTTTTTTTTACCTTCATTTGTCTTCGCATTTCTAGATCAGTTGTGTGGGAGCCCGCCGATAGCTGTAGGGCACAAACAACAAGTTTGAGGAACGTCTAAAGAGAAGAGCTGGCAGGACTCAAATACTCGCAGGGAATAAAGCTTCTGTTCCTAAAGCCGCTTTGATTCATATACACACACACTTTCTATCTTTAGCTCACAGCAACAACACAGATCTATCAAGGCATGAGTAAACACTGCTGATTGACTTTTTGACTCCTGGGCTCTGTTGCTCTTTTGACAGCGTGAATGTTGGAGATATACATATATATCTGATTTATGTCTGCGGATCAGGCAGGGGAACGGCGCTGTATCGTTATATCGAAGGAACGCTGCCGTTTGCTGTCAGTTCCTGTTTCACACAGATCTTTTCATTAAAGGGACTGAACTAAGAAACGGTTGGAGTTTTAATATGTTTTCCCCTTTGATCTGATAGTTGAGATAAGGTCTCCAAGTGACAGCCTTTCTCCTCTTGATGCAGTTTAATCGGTCTAACGCTAATGCTGAAGTGATGCAGAAAAAAGGCCCAAAGACTGTAATGTTCCTCTTTCTGAATAGCATTCTTACATTTGAATAGCCAGTCCAGTAATGAGAGTGGGGGATGGTGGTGGAGTGTTGGGCTGAAAGAGGCTCTACACACTTGGGAAATACATTTGAAGGGTTTGATTACAAAGTGAATCCATTTTGGAACCTGAAGGTCAGCAGTCAACTCTTTTACACCACTAAAAATCAGAATAGTAGCCCAATCAGAATAAAATGTCTCACGACCTCAATCAGAATAAATTCCAAATTAAATTTAATTCCGTTTGAGTGGGCTGGTATAACCATATCATAATCCATTTGATGGATACAATTTTGTCATGTAAACACTCATTCTGATCACTTTCTTTGGCTAGAATATCTATACAGCGCACGCTCACCCATGTGACGTCAATGATGTTTACTATTTTCAGGGAGAATTTGAATCACTGCGGGTGCAAAACAAAACGTCTGTTGCTGACACTTTCGGAGTCGTATGTCCTGATAAAACTGTTGCATCATCAGAAAGAACAGCAGTAAAGCAATACTGATGCCAAGGTCCGTCTTTTAAAAATGTAAACCCATGTTAGAGTGCTGGATTTGGTAGTTTGCGCATGTCAGAAACTTTCATTCTGATTTCATACTGCATGTAAACACAAACCATGCGATCCTTTTATTTAGCGCTCAGGTAAACACTTTAGGGGGAATCTTCAATCAGAAGGGTTAGAGTTAATGTAAACCAGTGAAAATGCAGACAATTCTACTTTCAAAGACGTAGCTGTTTTTTATCTATATCTCTAGTAAGATGACAACTCATTATGTGCTTTACTTTCACACCACCATTTATTAAAACAAAAGTAAAAGTATTTGCCACCTCTTTTAAATGGTGTCACATTTTGTAATGAAACTTGTGATATTAGGAGAGATTTATGACTAAAGGCAATGAAAACTACAACATGGATATTCTTTCAGCCATATGAAGCCAATCAGATTTACCAAGTATTTTGTGTATCAAAATGTCCTCCAGTAGTTTCAATGATAACATCAATGTTTTGAGCTATGGGAGGATTAAAGGCACAGTCATCTTCCAATAACTCCTGAATCGTCCCCACGCTTCGTCCATATTTCATCTTTAACTGACCATTTAACCCTCATTAATGTCAAACAATGGTGCCAGAAAGTGTGAATGTCTCCCGATGGCTACAGCAATAACAATTCTACTCAGTCTCAGTAGGAAGCTTGAGCCAGAATGTGCCAAGTCTTATCTTCTGTTATTTCATGCCACTGTGCATACTTTATTAGGATGTGTGTTGGTAAGTGGTAGATGTGAATGCCTCTCACAGATTAATAGTTGTAGGCTTTCTAATTATTTCAGTAAAATAGAATAAGCGTTTGGATTGAACCGGCAGACAATGTGCAAAAAAAAACAGTTAACTGCCTTCACATAATATCCTCATGCTGATTTCATGTCTGGCACAGTCATGAAGTGTATGAACAGCTGCTTAATCGGCAACAACTGATTTGTGTGCAGGACCAGGCCACATTAACAGTGCTGCTTGGAGGAATAACAAGGACGAGTCTGTGTGTAAAATTGCTTTCCAGGCATTCTCCAGTCACGTATACAGCAGAGACATGATTGTAGTCTGTAGGATCGGGCTATAACTTTTGAGCAAGTACTATATTTTACCTTGAAAATCGAAATTGAGATGAGGCTATGACATCAGGGGAGCATTCAGGCCCAATGTTCCCTCTAAGATGATATTTTGGTAAACATTTTTCACATTGACCATATAATGTCTTGTCAGGCATCCATCATTGATCCACTTGTCCACAGAAATGTAGTCATGGATTTGGAAGTTTTTGGTGGCAAATTATAAGTAAGGGGGATTTTGCCATATGGGTTTAGTGAATTGATGCACCTGGCTCAAGCCAGTGGGGAACTGATTGTTGCTGTCAAGGTTTTGAAATAAATAGAAATTTTAAATTAATTTGACCAATGTTCATCTTGAACATTTAAAGTAATCTGCAATTTGTTTATACATGCTACTACTAAATGTGGAGTAGGTCTATTACATGTAGTGTGGAAGAAAGCTTAAGCTTTAATCATTTATATGCATCAAGTATATCATTCTTTCTTTAGTGTGTATCTGTTTTTCAGAGTGGAAAAGTACTGAATCCTTCATGCAACTTGTTTAGCAGATCTTTGTGTTCTGTTTTTGTCTTTATCAGACAGCCAAGGACATGTGAAACTCACACACAGAACCCCAACTGTTACACTTTCAGCCCTCCCCTATCCACTCCTTCTCTTTGTACTGAAACCCATATGAATATCAATTTTTTTTCTGCGTCACTATTCAGAGAACAAAGAACTTGCCACCAGCTCATATCTTTCTTCTCTTCATGCACGTATAATAAACCTTTTTGGAAAGACACAGACCTCTCCTTGAATTATTGATTACTTGCTTTATTGATCAGTTTACTAAATTCTTAAACATGTAGCTTACAAAGTTAGCCAACTTTTAAAACACAACTGGCTATTTGTTGGTAGTTAAACATCAGGTAAACGTTTCACAGCTAATTAAAATAACAGCAAACTTGTCTGTTTAAGACAGTTTTATAAGTTTAGTCAGCATAGGTCTAATACGTCACTGACTTTTGTTGATAGAAGAGATAATGTCCTTAGTCAGTTTGTGTGACTTTTTTTTTGCAAGATTTAACCCTTTGTGCTTGTCATGTTTTTTGCCTTTTAAAAAAAACAAAACTGTTAAAAATCACCATTGAAATACAGCTTTTGTTTTGTTTTGTTATCCATTTGTTGGTGTATTTATTTACATTTTACAAATTGTCTTTCTGTTCATATTCAGCCTGCTGTTTTCAGAGCAATGTTTGACACAGCAGGGAACTAATGGTCACATAATGTTTTGAACAAACAATTAATTTATCCTGGAAAATGAAAATAGCCATTATTAATCAAATGGAAATAGGCATGATTAAACAAACACAACATTATTGTTGTTTTTTTATACAGTATACTGAGTAAAGAGGTTTTGGCAGGCGAAAAGCAGGAAGCTACTCTTCCAAAACACCTGTCTGATTATTAATCATGATTGTTGGTGTTGATGGTTTGATTAACAAAATTACTGCACTTTTGGCATCTTAGATTAACATCACAAATATTTTCTAAATATTTTTTCTAAATAAAGGAAATATTAATGCCGATAAGCCAATATTATATGATTATTAATCAGAAAACAAAAAAATTGATTTACAATTTCACACAATTAATTGCATATTTAATACCTACAGCTTTGTACTGTTGGTCACTGAGCAACTGCACTTGAACACTGAGAGGTTTGCCTGCCTTGCTCAAGAGCACATCAGGGGATTTTCAGTCTTCTAATTTTCTCCTCATCCAAAAGGGTCTTACCAGTCAAAGAGCACGAACCTTTGATTTTCAGTGCGCTCGCCCTCTTGTCTAACCTCCAGGCTGCGGCTGTTCTCAGATGACCCCGTACATCTCACAGGGTGTCAGACCCCAACATAGCCTCTAGTCATGGGGTTAAATCTCTTCAAAGATTCTTGAGCTCAATTCCTCGCCCCATGATCTGAGGGAACATCAAAGTGTCGTTCGGGGGAAAGTACAGGACACGGAACGAAGAGAAAAAATATTTTTGGAATGCGCCTGTACACTTTTCATTAGGGAAGTTAAATGAAGCGCTCGGGCCGGATCGAGTCATTAGCCATCATTGTTTCAAAGTTTATGAAGTCCCATTGAAACAGAGATTGAATTACTGCCCTGTGGTGGCAGTGGGTTCATTTGTAGGAAATATAGAACATTCAGGGAGAAAAAACAGGGAAAATGTTTGTTTGTTGGACACGTTTTTTTTTATTGTCATCAGTACTAATCAGCTGCAACTGTCACACATAACATGTTAAAGGTGCTACATGTAGCATTTTAACATCAATAAATCGTCATAAACCACATTCATTTTGAGACATTAGTTACCGTAAACAAATGAGACCATCATCGAGAAGATTGGCAGCCTCTGCCAGCCTCTACGCTGCATTTTACATTGTGACACCAGGTCAGATTTCAAGGGAAATCTGCCATATTGCTGTATGGCACAAAGAGAGGTTGCTTTGTGGCACAAAACAGGAAGAGGGCTGCTGTTCTTCAAGTAGCAGCATCCTCTTTGTGACAGGAAGCAACAGAGTTCATGGGAAATGTGGTTTTGAGAAACACTAGCACTTTAGCACTTTATGTTCAGAAAATCCAAACTGTTTGTATTATTTGGTTTATTTAGTTTTGGTTGTTTTTGTTTTTTTAATGGTAAAAATGCAACCATTTAAAGCCGTAAAATTTAGAAAAAGTTGTATTAATTCCATAACATTAGTGTCGGAATACAGTTTTTTTTTTTAACTACACTATTTAAAGACCCCATGAAACAGCATCTTTACTTCCTTGATTTGATGTATTTCCTGTTGAAACAGGATGTTGGGGTGGGACATAACGCAGTGAGGGATCATTCAAATGTCTAAACCAATGGAATATCAGTTAGGGAGAGAAAGGCAATTTTATTTGATGGGAGGGACTGTTGAAAAATCTGTGATGGTTTTATCGGTTGGAATTTGTATTTATCCCTACTGGTGCAGCATGAGGTCACCATGGAAGATAAACTGATTTCCAGGAGGTAAAGAGTTAGGGTTAGGGTCAATTACACCCTCTAATGTCTGGAAGGAGACATATTTTTCTGAAGAATTCCTCTTAGAGATTAAGCAATAGTGCAACAGTAAAGCAAACATTCAGTAAAGTGTGGGACTTCTAAAAGGGCTACACCTGTAAAGAAATTACTCATCCTCATATGTAATAAGTTGAAGAAGTCAGTTAAGTTAAACTCCTCAGGTAGTACTACTTTCTTTTGTCTGTCTTTCCTGGCCCTTGCTAGCATGAATGACACCTGTAAAATAGATATAATTGATTAAATACCAATGTAATAATGGACTCACATTGTCAATCAGAATACATACCTGGGAATGAATTTGAAACATAATTATGTGGTATCGGCATAGCTACTGGGTTTTTACCTCAATCTTCATTTATTCATTTAAATGGCTTGTCTGTGTCTTATTAAATCATGGTAATTAGGGTTTGCCCTGACTGGGAAAATTCTAAGTCAACTAATGGTCAGTAGATTTTAATGACTAATTGAATAGCCCAGTTAATAGACAAATCCGCAAAATTGCTCTACCCTCATTATTGACCTTCTGCAAATACATCCAATCATTCAAACTGACCTTTAGTTCAATTTGTGAGATTTGCGTCTGATTCCAGTGATGTGCTCATTTTCATTAACTAGCTCATACAATATGAATACAGCCCCAACAACCCAAATATTGAATTTATTAACTAAGAATGGGCAGAGTTGCTGTCTAAAATATTTTTATTTCATGTGCAAAAAACTCACCATCATGCACATACACAACATGCACGCCCTCACCACCACTGAGGTACCTTCCCTGGCCTATAATTTCTTGAACTGTGTGTTTTTTATCCAGCCTAGCTGTAGGAGGATTATGTGTGGTGCAAAGCAGGTATTGAGTACAAGCCTTTACCTGATTCCCAGAGGTCTTTGCTGCACAGAGCCAGCATCAATAGCTGGGGATTGGGGGCTGCATGCCTAGAGCCGGGGCGGAGCTGTGCAGAATGCTAACGAAAGCCGGTGTCAGTGGAGGAACCGTCCAAGTTAGGAAATTCTAACTTCACAA
>NW_027278779.1:27500-107500 GCF_046629955.1 Centroberyx affinis
CTCTACACAGGGCGACAGGCAGAGAGGAAGACAGACAGGAGAGAAAGAGAAAGAGGGAGTGAGCAAGAGGGATGAAGCAGAAGGAGAAGCGGAGGCAGATGGCTGAGGGAGCAGAGAAAAACAGAGCAAAAGGCAAACGGAGACAACAGGTGGGAAGTAGTGCCAATATTAGCTCTCTTTTCCATTTTTTACCTCTCGCTCAACGCTTCTGTGAAACTGAGTGCGGCTGAACAGGTGCTACTAACTAACATAAACACCAAAGAAGGTAAATTACAGCAGAGAGAGTGCAGACAAGTCCATCATGCTTAAGCAAGTAACAGAGACTTTTGACTCCCACCGCTGCCAAACTCTCTAACCTGGCAGGATGACAGGTTTCCAAAACTCTATCCAATAAACGAGCTACTTGTGAGTCCACGTGAGTTTTATTTACAAGCCCTGGTTCTCTTGTAATTAGGCCGTGTGAACCAAAACAAACTAAATAGTGAGTGCCAGGCGTTCATTCTGACACCAGTGCCTCTCTTTGTCCTCATTTCTCAAATATGACTTGGGTAAGCGGTTATGAAACACCTGTTGGTTGCAATGTGGGCCTGAAGAGTGATTCAGCATGAAGTTAGTCACTCTCTCTTCATGTACACATTGATAAAGCCACCTCCAGTGAGAGGTCGCAGATCGACCAATGTTGGTTACATCGCAACTTTTCTATACTTTAAAGGGAAAGTGTATATTTCTTGGAAACACGCTTTTACTCATATAGGAAAAGGTTGGTTGCATCACAACTTCAACTTGACAGGGAGTGTGCGTGGTGTATTGCTGGGAACCACACTTATACTTACACCCAAGAATCACAGAGATGCCTATTTATACTCCCACCCACCATCACACACACACACACACACACACACACACACAAAGATGAGTACATACCTAACTGTGATGCTAAAGGATGATGCAGATTTTTTTCTGTTCCGTCTGTTTTTCACTTGCTAATAGGAGAACATCTAGAGGCTTGAGCAATCTCTATCTATCTATCTATCTATCTATCTATCTATCTGACTAGGGAAGTGTGGGCCCCATAGAGTCGGGTTGAATGTCATTCCTGAGAGACTTTGTCACTGTTACTTAACAGAAACAGTGACGAAGCAGAAAATGTGTTGGTTACATCATCTCCTTGACCCACTTCCTACACCCAACATTGGCTGAGTGTCTGTTGTTGGGAACCACGCTTTTACTGATGAATGCCGGATGTTAGGCGACTTTAAAACGACTAGTGGTTGTGTAATATCTCATTTTTATCTATCACAGCGCTGATGCAAAAGCACCGATGTACGTCATCTCAAACTACAAGTCAACTATCAGTTATCTTCATTTGATATGATCAGAAATTTCCAAAATGTTGGAGAAAAATAAATGTTTATTTTAGGCTCTATTTTTCAAGCGATATTGTCTGTAGATGGGACATTTTGATGTTTAAGATGCTTGATACCACCATTAACTTACAAAATTCTATAAAAAAAAAACACATTACCAGAAGGTCATCATTGAATACCTCTAAAATACAGAGAATGTAGACTTTAAACGTGTTTCCAGAGTATCAAATAGGCACTTAGGTTTCCTACTCTGCTTTAAAAAGAAACATTTTGTAAGAGTACATGATTCTCAAATGGTCGATGTCTCACAAAAGGCTTCAATTAATCATGTGATGACTAATGAATGGATGGTACATTTTATCGCTCGATGTCTCAGTTCAGTGTTCTGTGCAGTTTTGTCCATATCACGAGTGTTTTCCCTTCACTATTCCTCCGTTCATAACGGTCGGGAGTGAAAAAGGTTGCCAACCACTGCGGTAGAGCAGTGCCTCAGTGCATGAAGCATGGATGGTTACCAAACAAGAGAGATTTCATGCTTGGCCTCTTTCCATCTTTCTTTCTTTCTTTCTTTCTTTCCCGAACCAAAACTCTCCCTCTTGCACCTCCGTCTCCTACTCCGCCCTTCTTTCCCTTGCTTTCGCCATCCAAAGTCAAAACTATTTCCCTTTCTACCTTTTGCACTTCTGCCTCCTTCTACTTCCTTATCTTTCAACCCCGTTTCCATCTCTCTCTCAAACTCTCACTCTCACTCACTCCACTTTCTAGCTCTCCCTCTCCTTCAGATTCAACACTTTCCCTCATCTCTCTCTCTCTCTCTGTCTCTCTGTTCTACTCATTTTTAACTCTTTTGCATCCAATGTTCTAGCTCTCCCTGTCCTGCTACCTCACTCCTCTTTCTCTCTCCTCCTTCTCCAACTGAAACTCTCTGACTCTACATGTTCAGGCAGGAAGCAAGGTAAATGATGAGACATTAGCTTTATATATATATATTTTTAAATCTGTCATGCTTGCATTTTAATCCTTTTGCACCAAGTTTAGAATAGCCTCACCTTGATAGCCACAGCAAGCTCACTGTTGGCCACACCCACAGCAAATGGTAAATGGCCCACGATGTCCCAGACATCATTGAAAAGCCAATTTCAGGCAAATGTTCAGCCATTTACACACAAGGTCACACAGATGGATAATGAATAATATATTCTATTTATTTATTAATTAAACGTGAAAAAGTTGCATATTGCAGCTTTAAGCCTTCGCTTTCTTTATCCCCTTGTCAAACCCAAGCTTTCACTCTTGCACCCCGTCTCTGCCTCTTCCTCTCCTACTTTAACCCTCACTCGCTTTCTCTCATTGTCTATCTGTTTCCCTCTCTCTTTTTTTTCTCCTTGTCAGAGTCAAGCTTTCTCTCTCGCATCCCTCTCTACCTCTCCCTGTCTTAACACTTCAATTTCCCTTCCAATCTCTCCCTTCCTCTCAACCTAACTCTCTCCTTGCGGTTCTGATTCCTCTTCATCCTCCTTTCGCTCTCTGTTTTTCACGCTTCCTATCAGTCTCTCTCTCTCTCTTGAACATCTGTGTTCGGTGTTTTCTTGCTCTGCTGCAGAGTATTTATATCAGGGTATTAGTATAATTGCCACATTTTTCTAGCGGCTCAGTAAGGAATGCGTTTGTCTCCCAGATAGATAGCGAAGCGAAGGCAGAGGCGGGAACAGCTGGGGAAACAGTGCTGCGTTTCAATAGTAACAGGTGCAAGGAGGCTATTGTGGCTTAATGCTAGCAAGACACTGGGTCCTGATTATGCGTGGGTGTGTGGGAGAGGCTGAATGTGTGTGTGTGTGTGTGTGTGTGTGTGTGTGTCAGACTGAGTGTGTGCCTATGTGTGTAAGTGAGACTGAGTTTTTGTGTATTTGTGTGTCTGAGACTTAGTGTCTGTGTGTGGCAATGTGTGAGAAATGTGTGTGTAAAAGAGTGTCTGTTTATGTGTGTGTGTGTGTGTGTGTGTGTGTGTGTGTGTGTGTGCGTGAGATGACTGTGTTTGAGACTGAGCATTTGTGTGTGTGTGTGTGTGTGTGTGTGGGTGTGATAACGAGAGAAAAAGGGATAAATTAGGTGAATACTGATTATAAGTGAACTCATTTATCTAGAAATGTGTAGTTTATGGGGGGAACGAGCAGAGAGAGAGAGAGAGAGAGAAGCCTGATCTCATGGCAATTTCCACAAAGCCTTATTAAAAAATATGCATCATGTTTTTATTAAAAATTTGAACAGTCAGATAAGGCAAAGCACTTTTCACTGCTTTTCAATAACCATCAATAACAATGAACACAATTACGCTTTTGCTAATAATCAAACTTCTTACCATAACCCCTAAACCTTGTGTGTGTGTGTGTGTGTGTTGGGCAGGATGAGGAACTATGTTTTAATGACACAAACATACAAACATTTAGAAACAGCGGCTTAGTGAGGGAAACTTGGACAAAGATGGGAGAAACTACTTTCAAAGGAGAAGCAAGGAGAGGAAATGCATCTTTGTTATCTGTGTGGTGACGTGAGGACCGAACCTGCTGATTGGAAACCGTTAGTTGACAGAACAAACTGTTCCAAGACTGAACTGCAGGGTAGTGATAGTTTAATCTCAGATCTATTCTTAGTTGTTGAGGTGTAAGGTACAGTGTGTGTGTATCGGTCTGCCTCTATAGATTTACTCGTGCCAGGTGTGTTGCTACATATGAGCTTGTACACCTTTATGTGTACATGCTATATATTTGGTGCTTGTGTATGTGTATGTGTAGGTGTGTGAACTCATACACTGAGCATACAAAACATCTGGTACGCCTGCATTTTCCTTGAAATAGACTGACCACATTAATTCTGGGGCACGTTCAATTGACCCAAAACGTAGCAAACAGTAAGTTTAAAAGGAAACTGTAGCGCAATGAACATCCTGCTGCAAAGCCTTACAGGTTGTTACAGGTTGTTGTTGGCTGAGACGGCAATTCTGTGCAACCTCCTCAAAGAATTGTCAGAGGTAATTGCGCAGAAGCGTGACAGGCGTTTGTACGTACCGAATGAAAATGCAGAATCACCCCAAATAGGGTCAAAGGTACCTCAAAAGCGTTCCAACATGTTTCACACTGTTTGGAGCAAACGTTTTGAAACTTTGAACGTGACCCTGGTGAAAGCTTTGACCCCTAATTGATTTCACCTGTTGTATCAACTTCAAACTGTGTCCAATCGTGTGCCAAGAAGGGCCAAATAGTCTGCAGATTTTCCTTCCAACCATGTACTACACCAGGTGGTTTCACTAATTAGCACAACTTCAAGCAGAGAGAGAGCAACTAATCAATTAAATCACCTGGTGTAGTCTTTGGTTGGCCCTCCTTGGCACATGCGTTGGACACCACTGGTGTAGATGAAGGGGAGTAGACAGGTTAAAGAAGGAGACAGCTGAGACATGGATTGTGTATGTGAGGGAAGAGTGGGCAAGCAAAAAGATGTAAGTGCCTTTGAATGGGGTGTGATAGTAGGCGCCAGGCAAGCTGGTTTAAGTGTGTCAAGAACTGCTGGTTTTTTCATGCTCAGAAGTGTCCTGCGTGTATCTGGAATGGTCCTCCACCCAAAGGACATCCAGCCAATGGCAGGCCAGTGGTCGAAAACAGCTCATTGATGAAAGAGGTCAAAGGAAGCTGACATGAATTGTGTAGAGCAACAGACAGTTAGTCAACTGACAGTCCAGTATAACGTTGGTGCCGAAAGACAAATAAAAGAACGACAACTCTTCACACCTTGACAGGAATGGGCGATGGCAGCCAACAACCTCACAGAGCTCCACTCATTTCACCAAAAAACAAGAAACATTGGTTGCAGTAGGCTAAGGAACAAAAAACATATGAAACTATAAGATTGGAAAAACATTGCCTGGTCTGATGAATCCCCATTCCTGCTGTTTCACGCTGACTAGGGTTTGGAGAAAACCACATGAGTCCATGCATCCATCATGCCGTGCGTCAACATTGCAGGCTGGTGGTGATGTCACGAGGGTGTGGGCGGTGTTTTCATGGCACACATTGGGCCCTTTGATAAAAGTGGAGCAACTTTTGAATGCCAAAGGATATCTGAACACCACTGCCAATCAGGTGCATCGATTTATTCAGCAGGATAATGTCCCGCGCCACGAGGCTATGATTGTCCAGGAATGGTTCCACAAACATGACGATGATTTCAGGTTAATGCCCAGTGACCAGATCTTAATCCAACTGAACATCTTTGGGATGAGATGGTAGATATTCACTACCAGCCAACTTAATACAACTGTGGGAGGCACTAGAGTCGGCATGTGCCAGCATCCCTGTGGAACGCTTTCAACAGCTTGATGAGTTCATGCCCCGACTAACTGAGGCTGTTCTGAGGGGCAAATAAGGGTGCAGTGCAATGTTACAAAGGCGTCCCTAATGTTTTGTACACTCAGTGTATTTACTATATGTGTGCATGTCAATATACTGTCTTTTGAACTGGGTCATTTGTCCCTGTTTGTATGTGTTTGTGCATGAGTGTGTGCAAACATGCGCATGCATCCATGTGAATACTGTGTCTTGAGACTGTCCTTCGAAATTGAGATATCCACCTAATCCTACACCTTCACATTGTGGTTACTATTAAATTCTGATTTGTCTCAAGACATTTGCTTACCTGGTAGTACTGGTGATATGATCATCATTTAAATTTTGACTAGAGAATGTCTGGTGGCAGAATTTTCCAAAAATGGATATACTGCATTTTGAAATGA
The DNA here is from genome assembly GCF_046629955.1 of Centroberyx affinis. Taxonomy (NCBI): domain Eukaryota; kingdom Metazoa; phylum Chordata; class Actinopteri; order Beryciformes; family Berycidae; genus Centroberyx; species Centroberyx affinis. The sequence goes on from NW_027278779.1 coordinate 33,654, forward strand.
AACCCTTCATTTGTATGTAAGTGTGTCACTCACTCACATTCATGTAAATACTTTGTGTTGGGATGTGGGCTGTGTTGAGATGGTATATAGTATAGAATAGAATATACTTTCCACACATGGAAGTTTGCTTTTTGCTTCTCTGTGGTAGAATTGAAAACAGAAGATACAACACATATACAATCAAACACCACACGACTGCAGGGACAACATAATCCATAACCCTTCTAGTACATATTCCAGTATATATTTGTATGTTTACAAAAAAAAAAAAAAAAATTCTGGTGGGGAATTGATAGAGATTCAGATTCTATGAATTTAATAAGGTAATGTCATATGGGATAAAAAAAACTAAAAAAAAAACTGTGTATGCTACTGTATGTGTGGAGACATTTGCGGCAACACGTATGTGTGTTTTCAGCCATAGAAGATGTTTTATCTTTTATTTCCTAGTACGGTCACCCTCCCTAACCTGTGTAATAAGCTGGGCTGACCCAGTGTTCTGACCCCTCCATATGTGAGGTGAAGTCTATTCATATATCAGTACAGCTCATATCTCAGTGTATGGCATAGGGCAGAGAGCTATCTGTGGGTAAAGCAGTGGAATACTCTATCAGAGGCATAATGCTGTTGGACCCAAATTACCACTCTGCTCTTGCCTTGGCTATATTTTGTTTTGATTAAAAAAAGAGTACTAAAGAATATGCCGGCTACATTTTCCCAATTACATTTGCAACTGTTTTGAAGCTGGAACTTGAGGCTCAAAAAATGCTAGAGGCTAGAAAACTGCTTCATAGAGTGTAGTTGCGTCATTTTTAGGTAAATTTAGTTACCAAATGCAGCCTTGATGATAAAATCCATTTTCAGTGGAAGTGAGACTATTATATGAGGTACTTCTAGTGTTGAATATATTTTCTGTGGATTAGTTGCGATGACACATTTTAACTAGCCACAGGAAAAGCAAAATGTGACTACTGCCATTACAAACAGTGGCCCTGATGATCTGCTTCATGCTTTCATTTGGTCCCATGTGGCAGCTTCAAGCTTGATTCTCTGAAAAATCCCTTCTATTAAATATACATCATCACTTATACATCATAATGAATGAAGGAAATATACAAAATGAAACCAGGTTTATTAAATGTATTAAACTGCATTAAACATCAGTAGCTGTCATCACAATTCAGTGTACAAGTTCTTCTCAGTACGAGAGCACACAGTAGGTAAAAACCGCCGTATGGTTGAAATGACTAAGTGCTTAAAGATTAGAATCTGTCCTATAATTTTCATTTTTGCTGTGAGTCCATTGCCTTTTCACAGAGAGAATATAAATATGGAGATGGCAGACATTTTCAACAGTATTGTCTTGCCAGTTCACAATTTACATTCAGTTCAGAGTTTTAAGCCAATGTGCAATGTTTATCAGGCTGCCACATTTTTCACAGCTTGGCCACGATCCTGAAGTCCCGCTGAGCGTCCCCGGATTCAACAGTGATATGTCAAAGCAACTGACCTTTAAACAAAACTGGCTTCTCTTCCTGAGCAACCAAAAGCACATAGCAGACAGTGCCTTTATTGTAATGAGGATTCTGTTGAGATAGATTACTTTACCAGGGATTAGCGTAACAAGCACTTGACGAATCTCAGGGGAGACTTTAACGGCAAGATTTGGCTCAGAAAAGTCTTGCTCTATCTATCTATCTATCTATCTATCTATCTATCTATCTATTTTTTTAATTTCATTTCCAATGCATGAAACATACAGTATTCAACATCTATCATCATTTAATATCCCAGTGTAATACCTTTTGCATGCCTTGCTAGACCTTGCATTCAGACTAGGGATGAACAAAAACTCGATATTTCCTCCTAACTCCTACAAAATTATAACGTACCTAATGAGGAGTAGGGACACTTTGTGCCTTCAGAACAGCTTTGCTTTGATTCGTCAAGTCAAGAGAATAGAATAGAATAGAATAGATGTTTATTGTCCTCAGAGGAAATTTGTTTCCAGAGCCAGTACAGGTGAAACAGGTGAAACACATTTACGGCATAACATACAACACATCAGGCATATAGTTACAGTCAGGAGTCCGGATGTTTATCAAGGTGTGTGGATCTGGCTGTCCAAGGTGTGTGCATCTGGCTGTCCTGTAACTGCGGCCAGACGGGAGCAGGACAAAGTATTGGACCATTCCTCAAGTAGGAAAGCCTCCATTTCTTTGAGGGATGAAGGAGGTGGAAATCTAATAAAGCTTCTATGATCTGGTGACCGGGGAGGCCATGGAAGGAGTTTGACTTCATCCTGGTGTTCGTGAAAGCACTTTTGAATTTGTTTGGCAGTGTATATGGGGGTATTATCACCTTGGAACATGAGAACATCATGAGGGAGTAGTGTTTGGGCCACTGTATAATCATGCAGAGCAATCACTGGACCTACTGAATCCCATAAGATGGCTGCCCATACTGTTATAAATCCACCACTATGGTTAACACTTGGCAACAGACATTGACGGTTAAAGGCATGCTTTGGCTTTCTCCAAATGTAAACCAGTCTGGATGTAGGAAAAAAGAGTGAAAGACGACCCATTAGACCATATTACTTTTTTTTCCATTGTCTTTGTGCATTGGCTTTGGATACAAGCCATTTTCAAATGGCAGACCTGTCATAAATACCAGCTTTGTGAAGCTCACAATGTACAGTTTATGCTGAAAATGTGTCATAGAGGTATTGATTCAATTCTGTACTGACTTTTGAGGCTGTAGTTTTGTGGTTTTTAGCAACTATGCTGTTAAGTGTCCATCTGTCCCAGTTGGTGAGCTTCAGCTTGTGACCGCAGTTCCTCTATGCAGATGGAGTTTGTCCATGTTTGGCATATGTTGTCGTGATTTTAGATTTTATTCCACTCACCACATTAAATACTTTTGCAGTTTTGGTGAGCAATGCATCTGCAATTCAAGCACTGACTATTTGGCCTCTTTGTAACTCTCATATTGCTTTGGAAAAAATATGAATGTGATGATTGTCAGACCTCTTACTAAACTTAACACATCTAATTGCCACATCTTCTAATTGCCATTCATCTTAATATGACTAGTCTGTGGAAATGCAAAGATAAAGTACTTTTTCATGTGGTGTTTCCATTGTTTTGTCCACCCCTTGTATAAATGCACTGCTATCATCCTAAAAATACAGATGCATAAACACACAAATGCAGGCAGAAAGTACAATAAATACACACACACATAAGCATGCAGGCAGATACACCTATACACATACATATACACACAAACATATAGACAAAACACACAAATGCAGGACAGCATGCTTACATACACACACACACACACACACACACAGAGAGAAAGAGAGAGAGAGAGAGAGAGAGAGCAATGCACTGGCTATAGCAAATATTACACATAGGCACAATGCTCTTCACTCAACCCAACACGTGAACACACACATACAGTATACACTCACAGGTGTACTAGCCTTTGTATGGTTCACAAAAACATATTACCCTTCCAACATAAAACACACACACACACACATACACACATACTCTGTCTCTCTGTCTTCTCTCCTCTCCCTCTCTCTCTCCTCTCTCTCTCTCACACACACTCACTCTCTCTCTCTCTCTCTCTCTCTCTCTCTCTCTCGCTCTCTCTCTCACACACACACACACACACACACACACACACACACACACACACACACACACACACACATTATATAACAGGGCACATCCATAACAGAGTTCCCCTGTCAGCTGGGCTGGTCTCAGTCTGCTCTGCATCATAAATTCACTGTCACCTTCCATGAATCTATATCTCGACGCACTCCACTATGCCTGACCTCTGTGCGTGTGTGTGTGTGTGTGTGTGTGTGTGTGTCTGTGTGTGTGTGTGTGTGTGTGTGTGTGTGTGTGTGTGTGCATGCACAAAACAGGCCTGAAACCCATTTGGGTCCCAACCTATAGTTAAATAAATCAGGCTTGATCATCTTTTACATATTTAGTAACTGTGTATTAGAATCCCAAACTTTTTAATCACCAAGTAATGTAATATATAAAATTAAAATAAAATAGAAAAATAATTATATTAAAAAGGCAAATATCTGAAAGCAAACACACACACACACATACATAGAAACACACACCACATCCATCCATCCACTGGTCCACCATATCTGCATATTTTTTTTAAATAAAATGCTACAGGACAAATACAGTATGTGAAATACTATATTAATCTTACTAATCACATCGGGGTATCACACCGCTTAGTTTACAAATGGTTATTCTGAAAGGACCTTAATATATGTGTATGCATGTATGTGTGTGTGTGTGGGTGTGTGTCTTCTCTCCCATAAATCAAGATGTAAATTATAGTGTATTGTGAGCACAAACAGGAAATATGAGGAAACTGGTACTGGTCTGTGTAATACATAATATCAACGTATGATTCAGAGTAATGGATGGATTGTAGCGAGGGCCATTTGTGAGAGTGGTGGACTGCTCTGCAATCAGTTGTCTCTAATTACACCTGTGAAGCTTTATCATTCAGCTCTGAGCATCTCTCTGTATGCTCATGGGTGGTGATCTTCATATCTTTTGTCTTCTCTCTGTCTCTTTCTGTCCTCTGTTTGTCTCGTTCTCTCTCTCTTTATCTATCTGTGTTGCATTAATGTTCATGTTTGCCAGAAGGACAAGCATCTACATGTGCTGATGTAAGTAAGAGACTGTAGGATTTTCATTAGGTCCTTGTTGAACTGTACATGTCTGAAATACCTGTGGTGGTAGCCTTTAAGTTATTGCTCCTATTGTGACTTTTTGTCAGTGCAGTTGCATTGAAAGATTGTTGTTGTTTTTTTCTTTATCCATTTCACATTTCTCTACAATTCAAATTGCTTGTGGAAGTGCTTTTCTAGCTAGTAGAAGATTCATTTCAAGTTCCCTGGTATCCTGATAAGGTAAGATGTGTCATTTTACAACATTGAGCTGTTTGATTTAGGTTTTTCATGTTGTTTGTTGGACCTCTTTGCTCTAAGTGGGCTTAATCCTTTGTTGAGGATGTTACTGTAGTAGGCCATGCTAAGTAATTTGGCAGTAATATTAGTTGTTAAGTTGTAGTAGTGAGCTATTATTGGTGGTTTGATCTGATTTTTCAATGTGATTTCATTCGGCAAGCACATAAGCACCAAGCTAGTTTTCACTTGCTTTACTAATAATTTACCAGGTGAGAAAAAATGGCAGCCTCATGCATTAACGCTGTTCAGTTCTCCTCATCCGTCCCACAATGCTTGGCACACCCTAGTTTTTGCTCCGCTCCTTCTTCTCTAATCATTCTGCTGAGATTGGCTGCCAAAAGTTTAAAATCACTGGAATGAATAAACAGCCTGCCTCTTCAACCGAATCTGACATAAACAACAGCCCTCGGGCACAAAACAACGTCAGTAGTAAAGGAGTGTTAGAGCAGCAGAGTGTGCCGGTTCTCTTCCCCGTGTAATCGTGTCACACCAGACGGCAGCCATCTTTATGTACCTGATCCAGCACAGCATGTTGGCATGTGGACTAATCTTTTTTTGCAGTTCAACTAAGAGGAGAGAAAGTTGTGGAGAGATCCGCATGCCTTAAGCTAAGCCACTAATCTTCCATTTGTATTCATGTTGGACTGAGCTGATCAGCGTGGTGTGTCCCCTTCTCTACCCATTCTGCGGTGTATGCTTCTTGAGTGATTTCTCAGGGGGGGGGGGGGCAACAATAGTGCAGCAAAGGCACAGTAAAAACTTCTGGACAAAGTCAATCAACGTGAGTCACCATCTTCTGTTTTTCTGTCCTTCTGTTCTCTCTCTCTCTCTCTCCTGGCCTTTTCCATCAACATTCTCCGACTCCTCTTCTGTATCCCAGTGATGACGTCAAACTGGGAGGCGTACGGTATGGAACGGAGTATTTTTGGCATGTAGAGTAATCCTCCTGTAGTTCAGATAAGAGGAGAGAAAGTTCCACAGGGTTTTCTCAAAAGATTTGCATGTGCAATACTAAGCCATGCTCCATTCATTTGTATTCATGCTGGACCAAGCTAATCAACATGGGGTCTCTCTTTCTGTTCCTGTTTCCCTTGCTCTAATTTGTTTTCTTTTCCTCTCTCCTGGACCCCAATGAGTAAATGGGAGGCAGTCTCTCTCTCTTTCTTTCTCTCTCCCTCTCTCTTTGGTTCTCTCTCTCTCTCACTTACTGTGTCTCTCTGTCATTCTTTATCTCTATCTTCCTTTGTCTCTCTTTCATTGTCTCTCTCTCTCTCTCTGTCTTTCTCTCTCTCTCTGTCTCTCTCTCCACTCACTCCAGGAATAAATTGATAGGTGGTGGTTCAGCTGAAAGGACACCTGCGGTCTCTCCTGGCCATTACTGTGTGTGTGTGTGTGTGCACGTGTGTGTGTGTGTGTGTGTGTGTAACACAGACACACAGCCAAAAGCTATTGAGGGAAGATAGACCAATTAGATTAGAGGTGCCTGACTGGGAGGGGCTTGACAAGGGAGGTGTGTGTGTGTATATGAATCTGTGCGTGCATGTCTGTGCGTGTGTGTGTGTTTGTGTGTGTGTGTTTGTGTTTACGTGTGTGTGTGAGAGAAATGGGAACACATTCCTCAGCCTTAACACAAAAGGCTGAGGTCCATTAATCTGGCTCTGTAGCTGGGAGGGGAGCCACAGCAGGCTACACTGGCTTTGTATTTACCACTCATCACACACACACACACACACACACACACACACACACACACACACACACACACACAATCCCCTACTCCAAGACTGCCTGTCTCTTGCCTGTCTGTCTCTCTCTCTATCTCTTTGTCTCTCTCACCGTCCTCCTCTCTCTGCACCTGTCTTACCCGACTCCGGCTGTAAAAGACTTCTCTGACTCTGTGGCATTATTTGGTGTGCCAGTCACACTCAAGAGTTCTTTGTCAGCACCAAAGGAGTTAAGAACCACTGGCCAAACTGCCTCAATCCCTGCTACCGACTATGCCTTTCCCTGTCCCTACGACCCACCAACCCCCGGCCCCAAAGCACCCTCCTGCACCCACCTCTCTCCCCCACCCTCCCGACCTCCCAAACCCCCCAACCCCAGTTCCCATGCATTCCTAGCGGCCGGGGAAACCCAATATGCCCCTCTCGGTGCATCCATGGATCCGCGGCGTGGCCTTTCCATCGCGCCAGCTGCCTTCCTCTCCTTCAGCCAAATGGAATTTTAAGCCCCACTTGTGGCTAGCTTTGTCCCCTGTCATGCAAGGCAAACAAAAGGCAAAGTGGCTTTTCATTGTATTAGGGATTCCAATACCCCAAAATCCTCCCTCTTGCCCATTCTTCTTCTTCTGCTCTCACACAAAGAGACGTGCACAAACGCAAAGTGCGTGAGCAGTGGCAGGCAGGGACGCATGCACACGGCACATAGACATGCATGTGCCTGCGCAAACTGAGAGAGAGCAAGTGTACGTACGCACATGGGAGCGCCAGCATGCTGTATCTACACATGCACACAAAGACACGAACATGCAAGAACACAGTCCTAAAAATTCACACACACACAAGCAACCGCCTCCTTAACCACCTGCCAGAGGAAATTGTATGGACTTTCCAGTCAGCCACTCCTGCTGTCTGATTTATCTATTGTTAGGAGGCATTGTTCAGCACCACTACATCAAATACTCATTCCTCTCACAGCTCAGACATCAGTGGTAAAACTCTCCATCAAACCCATACTGAAAACAAGACATACTCCAATGAGAACCATTTTTTTCTTTTTTCCAAATGGCTTGAAAGACTGGGACATATTTCCCCCCCCCCCCTTTGTGCTTGAAGAAAAATATGCAACCCTAAAACACAATACACATCTGTTGCCCCTGTGATCTTGGGAAGTTCTGATAAGGTTTGTGAAACGTGAAAATTTGTTTCTCCAAAAGCGAGGAATAAAAGAAGCAGGAGTGATCTGGAACGTAATCAAAACACAAAGCCAGGAGCTGCTCAATTGTCAAGGAACAGGAGGCCAACTTTGTGAACACTGTGACAGTATTCTGAATAATTTCTCCAGTAAATGTGGCCACATTTGCATTCCCATCCACTGCCATCTTTTGTTTTTTCTTTTAAAGGAGAGTGTTTGTGCCATTCCCATTAGTACCTGTTTTTTTTTTCTTTGTTGAGACAGTAGGAAGGCACAGAGGGTTTCAAAGTAGGGGAGACACAGGAAACAGCCCAAGCTCCAGAACGTGTTATTCGATTACATGACAAAATACTGTCTTTATGCTATTTCTTGCTATTTCTTGAGCCTGAATTGTCCAAAATGACAGGAATACTATATGTGACGGCTAGTTGTAGGGTGAATTTCATGTTAACATTTTACCGCTGAAGCAGTATCAGAGAAGATGGGATTTTGAAATAGCGGGGCACCAACGACAGAATGAATTCATGGACAAAACACTCTCATTCTGCCAAGGCTGCGTCTCATTGTCTCATCCAGTTTCAATGGGCTGTTTTCAAAGAGACCATGACACATAAAACTGATATTTGCTGAGAGAGAGAGAGAGAGAGAGAGAGAGAGAGAGAGAGAGAGAGAGAGAGAGAGAGAGAGAGAGAGAGAGAGAGAGAGAGAGAGAGAGAGAGAGAGAGAGAGAGGGCATAGAGGGGATACCGTCATTGACCATGTGATAGACAGAATACAATTAACTGACGGCTGGCCAAATACGGAATTGACATTTTGGCAAAACGATGAATGAATAAAGAGATAACCTAGAGGGGGGAAAATAATAACATTTTCATTTAGACAGAGCAGCGAAGCCATTAGATGTTGTCAAGGCAACTGAAGGGATGTGATCTCACTGGCTTTGCATTCTTTTGCTCTCTCTGAGCAGCAGGTGATGAGGAGTGGAAGAATGGAAGTGGATGAAGGTATTATGCAGAGAGGAGGGGGTGTGGGAAAACAGTCAGTCAGCAGACCTGGGACAAATACTATTTCAAAATCATTTTAAAGTTTGTTTGGGTAGGGTTTGCAGAAAATGTAGACCGAAAAATATCTGAAAGTCAAGTTAATATAGTTCTCTATTATAACTGACACTATCTGAATTGTCCTGCTGCTGTGAATCCTGGGAGAACCAAAAATCATAATGACATACTTTCAGCTACAAGTGTGTGTTTGCCTTGGCTGTGTTATCCTTGTTCATCCATCACGGGGCATCCTAAAAAATGATTGTCACCCAATAATGATCTCATGAAACTAGTTTCAGTAATTACAGCAGAACACATCTGAAATAAATGCCACAGATATTCATAAGTGCCTCGGTGCTTATTACCGAGAACAGATAACTCTTTCAACCACATGCCAATGAATGCGAGTCATATGCAATATCACAGCCTCAGACTTTCTCATTAGGTTGTAGATATCAGTTGGTAGTCATATATTTTCAAGATTATGTTACATTCAGATTTGTTATCAATCTTGGCTCTCCTGTGAAAAATTGTGCAAAAGAAGAGTTATGAATAATTATTGTTGACATCTGTGATAACTATGGAATTCTATGAGTTCTGGATGACTGCCAGGCAGCGTTTAACACTGGATACCATCCATCTCACACATGTGCAGGTTGACTATTTACAACCATAAAGTTACGCGTGGTTTAGGTGTAACAAGGTCAAAATTAAGTGATGAGCCAGTTTGGCCATACCTACTGGTTTCATTTGGCCCTCCTACCGACCTAGAATAACACCGATGAATAAACCTACACTCAGTGGCCACTTTAATAGGTACACCTAGCTAGTACCCCCTACAGACCCCCTACAGAACAGCCTGAATTCTTTGAGATATTGATTCGACAAGGTGCAGCATGGATCTTGCTCCATGCGGACTTGATAGTGTCACGCTGTTCCTGCACATTTTTCGCCGGTGTATTCATGCTGCAAACATCCTGTTCCACCTCATCCCACAGGCGCTGTATTGGGTTGAGATCTGGGGACTGTGCAGGCCACTGGAGTAACTGTCATGTTCCTGGAAGCATCTCAAGGTGATGTGTGCTTTGTGACGTGTCGCGTTATCCAGCTGAAAGTATCCGTTTAACAAAGGGTAGACTGTGGCCATGAAGGGATACACCTGGTCTGCTACATTGTTTAGGTATGCTGTACTGTTCAAACAATGCTCCACTGGTACTGAGGGGCCTAATGTGAGCCAAGAAAACATTCCCCACCATCAGCCTGTGCTGTTGACAGCAGGATGGATCCATGCTGTTAACCTGCCGTCAGCATGTAGCAACAGAAACTGGGATTTGTTGGACCAGGCAACGTTTTTCCACTCTTCAGTCATCCAGTTTCGGTGATTATATGCCCACTGTAGCCTCATCTTCTTGTTCTTAGCTGACAGACATGGATCACTGTACACTGTAGTGCACGAAAGGTCGCAGGTCGGCTGTTTCTGACATGCTGGAACTGGTGCATCCGGCACCAACGATCGCACCACGTTCACAGTCACTTCAATCATGCATCTTGCCCATTGAAATGTTTAGTCAAACAGTAACTGAACAGTCACATAACTACATAAACATTCATAACATAAACTGTCTGCAGCAAGCTATTTGCATAAACAGGGAAGTGTACCTAATAAAGTGGCTACTGAGTACCACGCCTGACTGCATGTCAGGTTTGATATGGGCCAGAATATTATTGTTACTTTTATATAAAATACTAGCCTTCTAAATTCTGCTCACTAGCCAAGTAATGAATATAGCGTGAGTTAATTGATAGAGCAAAAGTTTTCCTTTCTGACTTATTGGCAACAAAATTGTGATTGGACAGGCAGCGATAGATTCACATAGAAATATTATACACAATCACAAAGCTAGAACCTTTCATTTGACATGTAATGTAATGTATCTTCTTTATACATATTCATAAACTGTGTATTGAATGACACCTCACCGCAAATGTTGAACATGAAAGCGTCTAAGGGTTTGTGATCTTAATCCTCTATGACAGACAGTTATAGAGGATTAAGGTCAAGTATTAAAATTAGTCATGGGCCAGTATTTACACAATCAATTACCTGTTTATTCCATGTCCTTTCAGGTAATATGCCTCCGCAAACAAAGTTGGAGGGAGGTTATGCGTTCATGTGCTGGTGGCAAAGGTGCATATCATTTACCTGTGATGTAATGGGTTTGATTCTAGCCTGGGACCTTTGTCGCATGTCCCCTCTCTTTCCCATCTTTATTGTCTCTCTACTGTAAACTATCCAATATAAGAAAAATGCCAAAAAGCAACAGAGCACATCCTTTCCATTTTAAGACTTGTGCTGATTTTACAAAACTTCATGAGATCAAGCTGATTGTGCTAAAATGTTTCACCAAAGTTGCTCAAGACTGGTGCAGGGATTTATTTATTTATTTTTCTTAATTACACTAGACAGATTTTCCAATGAATAAACTAAATAGTTAAGAAGAACAGTGTTTGAATAATTAAAGCAGGTCATCGGATTAACTAAATCGCCGAGGGAAATTCCCAACAAGAGATTTCTCCTTTGTTGTTTTGAAGTGAAGCAAATGACGATAGACATATATCTGCTATATGGTATGAGGAAACAAACACACGTGTACATGTGCTCACACGCCCACAAATACAGACACATATCTTCTCTCATTGTTTCCTTGTTGTTAGGGGTATAAATTGCAGCACATGTATGAAGTTATTCTCCTTAAACAAACACACCATATACATCGTATGCAGCTCTGTCTCGGGGATTAAAAGACATACTACTACTACTACTACTACTACTACTACTACTAATAATAATAATAATAATAATAATGATAACAATAATAATTCTGCAGTGAGCTTTCGCCCTTAGCTCCCTCTCTGACCCTGTGGTACCAACACATGTTGTTTCCAGCAGGGCGCAGAGTGGCACGATGGGACAATAAGTTAGACGGTTTTCTGTTTTGTATTTGTCCAGCTGGCCAAGTTGTTTCTCAGATTTCAAGGTAACTGAACTCGATGCAAGAATTAGAAGGCTAAACACTGCAAAAAGCGATCATTAGGAGGTCCGGGGTTAATTGCTGTTATTGAATATAAGGTATCTATATTCTTGCCCTTAAAATGTGTATATCCTTAGCAATAACATTCAGTTGGTGTAGCACAGTATTCATCTTAAAACTATCTTCACGGCTCAATATAAAATAAAAAATAAAATAAATAGAATAATAATTCTTAAAATAATTATAGAATAATAGTATATAGAATATAGTATGTAGTATAATTACACATTGTATACTTAACTGCTTCTCTTCTGATCTTTCCATTCCCTTATGTTGATTTATGTTGATTTGTCTCAAAGCTCCACATTGACACGAGCAAAGATCGCTGGTGGAGTTTTCATGCAAGACTTTCCAGCATGCCAGCACATGCTACTGGTCAGGCTTTGTTAACTTGTTTGATCAAGAAGTCAACTTCAATTGCCGGTCCAATTATGCGGTCACTGGGGTCTACAGCTATCACGTTAACTGGTATGAAGACAGAAGGTTAGGGACTTTTTGAAATGATGTACTAAACAAGAAACAACATTGTACAATAAATAATTCAGAAATAATCTGAATTTAACATAAAAGTAATTCAGCAATTTTGTTTACTTTACAATTGAGAGTTTCTTCTCAAAATGCTACATATCTGTTAAACAACAGCTTGTTATTTTCCACCTGTGAATAAAGGCAATCATGCAAAATGGCCACATTTATGTGTTTCAAAGATACATGAATATAGAGAATCCAGTCTGGAAAAGTGCCATCATTTGGTCAACCAAGGTCAACAGGAGGTGGACAAAGTAACAAACACCACATGAAAAAGAACTCTGAAGTAACTAAATCATATTTACAGATGCAGCTACACAGGCCCCACTCTGCATTGGGTACTGATAGTCATGTTATATTGTGATAAATACCGATGATCCTCTAAACCAGTGATTCTCAATCCTGGTCCTCTTGTACCACAGCCCTACTGGTTTTCTATTTTACCTGGTAGTAGATTACATTCACCCTCATTTAGCCCCTGATTACACCAGGTGAATGTAATTAACTACCAGGTAAAATAGAAAACCAGCAGGGCTGTGGTACTCGAGGACCTAAGAACCACTGCTCTTAACCAATGTTATGTTATGAATCATTTTGTCAGAGTAGCATTGTCAAACGGTGGGTATCTCATTTTGGAACAAAACTCTTCAGGCATTGTTCAGTTTATAGGGAACTGAATCCAATCACTGTAAACACATATGCATGCAACATCATGAAAACAAAATTACCTCATGAGGGTTCAATTATCTTGATCAAATATAATTTCAGATGGAGCATCTTCTGCTGTACTGCCCCCCCTATTTGTCACATTTGATGGACACTACCTGGGTTAACTACTGGAATGAGCATTTCACCTGCCATGTCCCTGGAGCCAATTTCCTAACAGGCTTATGAGCCAGCACAGAAATGACCAAGAGTAAGTACACTGACACCAAGCAGTCTTAATTGTACTTCCACAATTACACAGCTTACCAAACAGAAAATATTCAACAGAGCGTACATAAGTTGTGTAGCTGCGTAAAAGCCCCCAATATGCAAGTATTCCACTATTCTAAATGTAACAAAATAAACAAAATCTAAACTTTGATGAAAACGAATCACTGGTGGAGACATTTACTCTACTTTAACTGAATTATTTTCTATGGCTGCTAACATTAAAAAATAAATAAAATTGCAGTTCTTGGTATAACATGTTTGTTTACAATCAAATTAAAGTAAACAGCCTTATTCTTAAATCATATTTGACTGCTGTACTTGTTAAAGATCCAGTCTTTTATGTAGGAATGCCACATGGGGATTTGCTACTGGTTTAGTCTGTGTTTTATTTGGCACCAACACAGTAAGCAAGGCAACTTCAAAAAACTGCTAGAGTGTGCACCACTAGTGCTAGAATTACTAATCGCTGATATAGTAGGGCTTTAATTAATGAGGTCAATAAAATGGACCGCAGCCTTGCAAAAACGATCTGTTTCACTGTTTCTTATTGACAGAGACTGTCGCTGGCGTTTCAGTTACTGCAGAGGAGTGACAACAGGTGACTACAGCTATTTCATTGCACTTCCCGTCTCACTTTAGTTTGGTTCAAATGTATCTTGAACCAGAGTAGTCGTAAGACCAGTACTACGCCAACAACAAACCAGAAGAAGCACTATAATGTCTTGTTAAGATGCTTTTTTCTGACTTTCTTCTCTATCTCAAAAATAATCATAAAATCTCAAATATTTTCTTTACTTCAAATGAGTGATGAAAATTGCCCAGTTTAAGTTTTCAGATGACTGTTGCTTTGAGTGCAGTGCAAACTCATTGCAGAAGACAGCAGATATTGGATGGGCTAAAACATAAACACTCAATAATTTCAATTTGCCTTTTCAACTCTGACAACATTGGCTGTTCAAAAACCTTTAAAATTACTCGTCATCTGAAGGCTTCCATGTCTGTCGCTGAATAAGCAGAATGATTAACAACATTATTTCGGAAACTAACTATGCGGCTGAATCTCTTCTTAGATTACAAGACATCCATCAACTCACAAATCCTTACTGCAAACAAAGATATGAGACGGGGTTTGACTGAAGGAGACCGTACACCATCAACAGTTCCTTTACCAGTTCACACAGGACTCAGATTGAGAAAGCGATGAAGACCTTCAACATGAACACTTGCGTTCACCTTCGTTCCCCGTAAAAGCCAGAACAACTACATCAGCATTGTGAGCAAAGATGGGTGCTGGTCTGAGTGCAGGAGCTCAGTTATTGTCTCTTAGTGTGAACGGGTGTGTTTACCACGGCATCATCCAGCATGAACTCCTTGACACTCTGGGTTTCAGGCACGAGCAAAGCAGAAGTGACAGGGACATTTACGTCAGGATCAACCGGGAAAACATCCAATCTGGACAAGAAAAAAACTTCAGACTTTACCATACGAACAACCTGAATACTCCAAATACTCCTCTGTCCCCTCCTTCCTACAGCGGAAATAGGCCAGAGGGTCGGCATGTCAGAAAATGACATCCTGAAGACCAACAAGATAGATGAATATCCAAAATAAAAACAGTCAATTAAGTCTTAAAAGGAACATGCAATTTTCTAAAAGTCACAACTGAAGTGTCATAGGTAATAACAGTCATTTAGATGAAATTGCGAAACCTTGAACAATAAAATAAATCTGTTTTTTATGACAGTACAGGCCAACAAGTACTGTCTAAATGTCTAAATAAAACCATTTTTTTCTTACAGAGTTATTTACACAAAACTGATGGATGGGATAGTGATTGGGATGGAGCTTTGTATTACAAGGTGGGCAACACAAACATTATCAACCTTGTCTTTAGAAGCTGCTTTCTTGGGCTTTCAACTCTGTATATTATACAGCAGATTAAGGTTCTCTGCCTTGTAAGTATTGTTATTGATTAAGTATTGATTTCCACAGCTTACAGAAATATCTATGCTCTTATATTTTCTTTGACATCAGAAATGGAAAATCTATCATGGAATATGTAATTAATTTGTGTCATTAGTGAAGACAGAAAACTACAAGCATTTTTATCCTTTGCTTGTATGATAAAACACTACACATGACTCTTCCAGGACATGCCGCTGGTCACATTATGCAAACAATTTTGATGAATCCATGGACTTCCGTTGCCCGGACAACCAAGTGATCGCTGCAGCCTACAGCTATCACCAGATGATCATCATAAATAGAGCTGAGTTAGCTATGATAGCTGATAGCGATAACGTTATCCTGCGCTTTGTTAGGTAACTCAGTTGTCTCTATTCTCTGTGTATTTACAGAAGGGAATACCACAACGTAAAACTACACCAAATCTCAAGTCAACTTGATTCGGCCTCGGTTTCAATTCCTTGTTCTGTCTCAGGTTCTTTTGTTCTTTCAGTAGTAATACCAATGTGTATTCTTGTTTTTGACCTTGCTCTAAATGGAAATGTGGGTGGGGAGATACGCAAGCTTTTCCTCAGTCAGAAAGTAGTTTGATTTTATCACTATATTTGCTGTAACTATGGGATCTTTGTGTTTCATATTTTCTTTACCAGTAGCTTGCAAGACTAACAATCAGAACTTGTTTGTTTACAAGGCAATGTATACGTTACCTTGGAAACAAGCCCCTGATGCAGTACCTCAAGCTTGCTGAGATAATGATACACCTCCAAGTGCAGGTTGACTAAACAACCCTTCAGTGTTTACAGGGGGAATAGAAAGATTGTTTTGTATTCTTTGAACGCATATTTATTCTAACAGTTGTGAATATTTAGGTCTATGCCATCCACATGGAGTATCTTATCATTCGGTTAGCCACTTAACACCTCATAACGGTAATTTATCATGGGAATGTAAAATGTGAAAAGTTGTTCATTCAGACAGTTCAAAATGTAGTTTTAATTGACTGCTGAGACTAGACCAATTTAAAAATAGTAATAAGGAATAAAGGTTTTCATTGCATTTGTCGAATGCAGTTGCTTTCGAAAATGAAAAAATTGAAAGTAAATTAAAATAAACATGAGTAATCATGCGTGAAAGTGAATGTAAATTAAATGACTGTTGAGTATTGACAATCATCACCAATTTCAGATGGAAGTTTTACTGCTGCAGTGTCCCTCGCTTTGTCACATTTAACTGCAAAGACCCACCAGCAGCAGCTTCCTAACAGGTGTGAAGAGCTACCATGATAATAACAGACAGTAAGTACATTTGACTCAATTGTTCACAGCCATACCACCATATCCCACTCACATCTATTTTCGGATGCCAACCTTTTAGCAGGTATTTGCCTGCAGTTATGGTGTTTTCACACTATTTCACCTTTTTTCAAAGTGTCAAAACTGCTGCAAGGTGGGTGAAAATGCACAGTGGCTCGCCTAACAGGAGTGCACATGACATGGGCCGCATTTCTCGTGAGCTGACCAATCTCAGTGAAAAGGAGGCAGGTCTTGACGTACGTTGGCAGCTGACAGTTTGACTACAGTCCTCTCGTCTGCCTCTACTGCCAGAGTTAACACAAGCAGTCATCTCTTTGCCAGGGTCAAACACACAAATACACAAAAAACAACATACATGTCTGTGTGTTAGAGCGACAGGCAGCCATGTTATCCAGTGTTGCTGAGTCCGTTCCGTTCTTTTTATGCTTCTTGTCTACTTCTGCCAGAGCCGCTTGCATCTGTCAAGCCTGGAAATTCACTATTTTTTTTTTTTTTTTAAAGATTTATTTTGACAGGGAGATAGTTAGAGAAAGAGACGGGAAGGTATGGGAGAGAGAGAGGGGAGGACATGCAGCAAAGGCCGGATTCGAACCCGTGTCGCTGCGGGAAGGACTGAGCCTTAGGGTACGCGCTCTACTCGGTGAGCCACTGTGGCACCTAATATTAGTTTGACTTGTGGGTGTATCTATATACAATAAAGACACAGAAAATCAATATACTAAATTTCAGTTCTCGATTGAAACCAATGAATGAATGATGATGCCCACTCACTATAAACTTACTACCGAGTACCATAAGTCCCTATAAGTAAGTCCCTATAGGAATATCACAGTGATTTTTCACTCTATGTTTTTAGGCTGTACTTTAGCCCACCTTTTTTTTTTCTCTGGGTTTGGAAAATGTGCCATGACCGCCACGCCTACTCAAAGCGCCAAGCTGGTTGCAGCTTATCACAATTTCTTTTGCTTGTTATTGTTTATGTGACCTATATCTACATATTTTAACATGTAAACAAAACTACGTGCATCAAATAGAGTGTCAGATTTTGTTATGGAAACAAAGTGCATGTCACACGACCCGCACTACATGAAAAGTTGAATTGTGAGTGTGAAAATGCCCTTATAATGGTATTGTTTCTAATTGATGGGGATCGTTGCTGGTGTTTCAGATACTGCCAGGGGCGAAGTGAGGCTATAGAAGGCCAAACCGGCCTCTGAACAGTTATGTTTTATTGTGCATCCATTAGTACATTTAAATCAGATTTAAAAAATACAGCAGTGTTTTATTATATAAAAAATCATGAGCATTTAATAGCCATTTATCTAGAAAGCACTCTTTGCCTGAGGCTGGTTAAATCTCTGCTTGATAAATTGAATGTATTTCATATTTTATGTTAAAATATGTCAAATCATGTAATAGAGATGTTTGAATCTGGTTTGAGAATA
The DNA here is from genome assembly GCF_046629955.1 of Centroberyx affinis. Classification (NCBI taxonomy): domain Eukaryota; kingdom Metazoa; phylum Chordata; class Actinopteri; order Beryciformes; family Berycidae; genus Centroberyx; species Centroberyx affinis. The sequence continues at coordinate 51,912 of NW_027278779.1, forward strand.
TGTACAAAAATAAAAATAAAAACATTTACAGGATGCTATGAGAGTCCATCTGCCACCTCCTTGCATTTCATTATAGTACCAACTTTGTAACCATCACTTGTGGGGTAATAATGGGCAGCATTTATCAAGATCAGAGGTGCTGATGGAAGATCATTAAGGAAGTGCCCCTGGCCATCTCATTCATAATGATCTGAACATTAAAACTAATCTCACGGCTGCACTCCTACTCCCAGTATGCTTGATGAAGAAAACAAAAACACTCAATGTGTTCCTAAAAATCTACATTGGAAAAGCAGATAGAATACTTTGATGTCAACTGTCTCCAGAGTGTGTGCAGTGATTTGTACTTATGCAGCATATTTGAGGATGCACACACACACACACACACACAAACACACATCCCTCAATAATTTTACATTCTCTATTATATTTATTAACATTCAATTAGGATTATAATGATAGAATAGTACGCAATCATTATTTATTGTATTGAGTACTGCAATTTATGTATGTTTATCCGGGAGACATGGATAAACCATGACCTCCCTGTGAAAGGATGTAAGTGAAAACAGAATTTGCCTACAGGGATCAATAATGTATCACATTATTCATTATAGTGATATTCATTATTGTGCTCAAATACACTCTGGGATGACACGTTAGTTGTTTGAATCTGTGAATATTCATTTTTATGGCAGACGGTTTTGAACATTTTGGGCCCAGGACCCAAAATGAAAGTTTTTTTAAGGGAGACCCAATGTCCATGAAAAAAAAAAAATATATATATTTTTTTTCATTTACCCATTCAAACTGAACCAGTTGCAATAACTAACAATAAATAACACAAATACAAATAAAAATGATTGCAATGAATACATTGTATTTTCTTTTTAAATACTGTCCAAAAATAGAGCACCTTTTTCATTTTGAGCCAGAACTTGAACACAGTGAATTACAGTGGAAATAATTACTTTTTAGTACAGCTCTTTTATGAGCTAAGTATATTCACTGATCTGTACTTGACAGTGAAAAGAAGAAGTTTTCATTCATAAGTGCTGCTCTGTTTACAACAGTCAATATAACAATATACAGTTTGAACTGCTGCATATTTAAGCAAATACAGTCTGTACATCCTAATGAGAAGTATCTGGCTGGCTGAACTTCTATTCTGGGCCGTGTTTTGGAGGGTGCAACCCTGAGGTTGTGTTCAGAAAGAAATTCCTCTTTATATTGACGTTTACTCATCGTTTCCAAGCTGAGTTGTGGGGGTCATCTGCATGGCTGTTTATTAGTTGGGTGAAACTGCTGGCTCAACGATGATGTCAGCCACAAATCACCGCAGCTGTGTGGGTGGAGGAGTCATATCCAGCAAAATATCAAGCACACAGACACCTTGACAAGGCACAGACACGCTGTGAAAATGAGTTCAAGTAAGCAGTTCAGCACTAATGCAAGTGCAGAGTGTGGAGTATAAGCAAAGGGTGCATTTAAACTAATAATCTCTGACATTTTCATACAAATAAATGTTTCTTTTGCTATTTCTTATTGCCAATTGATATAGTAAAATAGTGATTCAATCTATACCAAGTTCATGAAAGCAAGAGAGAAAGAAAGAAATTTGCTGATCTAAACACCCGGTGTCTGGGAAATAACCTCAGACGCACAGAAAGTGACGAATTTTACGAGTTGAGCAGCAGCAACAGCGGTTTGTTTGTAATAAACAGAAGAAGAACTGGGTAGTTAGCATGAGCAGCCATAGCCACCATGGCTGAACAGACAAAGAAAAGAGCGCCACCTACAGAAACTCAAACTGCATCAACAGAAAGTTGTAGGAAAAAAGACGTCACAGTACCGCCCACACTGTTTGATTGACAGGTGATCTCTGGGAAGTGCAGTGCAGAAACACCACAGCAATGAACACTGAGCACCAACAATGTCACCAAAAAACACAAACACAAACACAGATTTCACCCACCTTTAACACATCTCATCTGTAAAAATGGGTCATGACCCAAAGCTAAAGAAAGGCTATAATCATTTCATATAAGGCTAATAAAAAGGCCAATAATTTCAAATAATTTCATATGTATTGCTTTCACTGGAGTTTTAGTGAGTTTCTAAATGTTGATTCACTGTTGAAACTCTGGTGTGTAGCTGAGCAATACACAAAAGCTAGGACAGCAGCCATGTGTGTTTTAAGAGCAAGAGGCGTTTTCTCCACATCCACACAGCTGTTCTGTGCCTTGACCTCCTGAAAGTAAAGAGGGAGATGAGTGAGACTGTGTGTGTGTGTGTGTGTGTGTAAACGTGTGTGCATGACATGATCCCATAGAAATGTAGTGACCATTATGTGTGTGTGTGTGTGTGTGTGTGTGTGTGTGTGTTTATGGCAGAACTCTCCTCCGTCTCCAGCAGTAATTTTTCGACTCAGAGGTTTTCACCCCTGTGGTCACATGCTCCCACATGATCCTCCACACCGCAGTGTAAAGAAAACACAAACCTACACTCTCAGACACTTGAATCCCCCATTCTTACACACATCTTAAAAACAACCACATACCGCTAAATGGAGAGAGGACATACAACACAGAAACAAGTTTCAAAGTTGTTTGTTTTTTTCATCATGCGCAGGCAGGTTTATGTCGTCTGTTAGCTAAAAAAGCAAAACAAAAGATGGAGGGTGAGGGAGAGGGAGAGACACAGACTTTCAATTTTACTACTTTCAATTCATCTCAGTCAAAGATGCAAAGAACATTATTGTCCATTGTAAACTTTGCGTGGCAGCAAAACGTTTTCCACAGTTAAAAAACCTAACATTCTGTTTATCAAAGCATCTAATACGGAAACACAACAATGTGAAACTCAGGGAAAAACAAGAAGCCTCTCCTGCTAACAAAACGGACAGTAATGTAACAAATAATGCAACAAATTACTGCTCCCATTGAGTAATTAGTAAAGTAATGTGATTACCTTTTTAAATGAGCAATAAGTAAAGAGTAACTTGGCCAACACTGCTTAAAATGCATAGAGAGTAGGAGTGATATGGCTGCTTGTCATTGAAATGAACAGCCGGCAATCCAGTCAGCCAGAAAACCAATCTGTCTAATCAGCCAAAAACTGGCTGATTAGACAGACAGACAACTAGCCAAACACCCAGTCAGCCAGCCAATCAGGCAACAGATAGGTGAGTCAGCCAGCCACCTAAAGCATTACGTCAACCTGGCAGCCATCCATATATCCAACCAGCCAGTCAGACAGACATACAGTACAGGAGTACAGTAAAATAAGATAAAGATGAGATGAAACCTGAAAGATGATTGATTGATTGATTGATTGATTGAACCTTTATTTACAGCAGCAAAATATATATACATAAATAATAAACAAGCATAATCCAATCACATGTCCAATCACACAAACTCAGCATTCAGTAAGCATACATGGACAAATCAGCAGAAACACTCACAGACATCATTAAATTAAATAACAGTCAGCAATTAAGAATTTAAAATCATCTAGCGATAAGATGTACAAGTTTCAAAGACCTTTATAATTCCTGCAATTTATAAGGTGCAAAGTACCGGAAAGCAGTCTTTTCCAAATTCAGTATGTGAGCGTGGAATGAAATTACATCATTACAGAAGCAAATAAAAATTTGATACAGCAAAGAAAAACTGAAATGTGAATAACAATCTAGCAAATGAGACAACAACATGCAACATGGCCCTAGCAGTAACAGGGCCCTTGTGGAGCCAAAAGAAGCAGCGTCTCTACTCCACCTAGGAGCTGATCCTAGCCGGGGGAGAAAGAGGGATGGAGGGGTGGGAGGGGTGCCAGTCTGTAAAAATTGAAAAAAGAAATACATCAAAGAGGGGGTAATGAAGCTTGTCCAATCCTGAAGAGGCGCAGAAGAAAAAGAGAGATGCTTTTGGGCGGCGGTTGTGGTGGGGTTTCTGAGAGGGAGATGGGGGGATGAATTATGATGAAGTTGTGTCTGACGGAGGCAGACACAGGAGAGCGAAATGAGAGAGAGAAAAGAGAAAACAGATGAGCGAGGCAGCAGGTGGATAGTATTAGTTTGCCATCGTTAACTTCGCTCACTCTCCTTTTCCCATTGTCTCTCCCACCGCTGCCTAATTCGCTTTTTCTTTTGCTCTATTCTCTCCATCTCTCTCACCCCCTATCTCCCTCTTTCTCCTCATCTCTCTCTCTCTCTCTCTCTCTCTCTCTCTCTCCCTCTCTCTCTCTGTCTGTGTCCTGTGAAGCGAAACCTGGCCCTAAATGGGAACAGAGGTAGCAGTGATCACGCTGGTCTTTTCCAGCAGGGCCCCTTCCTCAGCTCATTAAACCCACAGCAGAGCCCTACTTACCTGCCTGGGATAAAGGGGGATTTGGAGAAAGAGAGAGAGGGGGGTGGGGAGGGTGGGTGAAGGAGATGGGGCGGGGTTTGGGATGGGGTGGGGAGAAAAATGAAACAGATAAAAAAAAGAGAGACAGAGGGGATGTGAGAGAGAGTACACTCAGAAAAAGGAGAGTTCTTCAAGGGTTCTTTGGTCGGGGTAATGGTTCTATATACAAGGGCAAAGCTGGCAGTGAGAGGCAACTGTCTGAAATTTAAGGATTTCCCAGAATACCCAGAAATCATGTAACGTGACATCAGTAAACTGCACACAACACATTCATGTTTACCGACTCAGCCGGTCTGGCCAATGTCCATTTGAATCTTTGTATCATCCCTGCCTCCCTGGCAAAGGGGCATCTTACTATACAGGCAAACAACTAACTGAACTGAACTGAAATTCTATGCTTGGTTTAGGCCAGTGATCAACCTTTTTCATATCAAGGACCCCTGATTTAGTACAAATTAAGGCCACGGACCCCCATTTGTTGAGACTGTATCTCTCGGACCCAAATCTGAGAATATTTTCATTGTCAGATATGATTTTGTCCAGAATTCCATGACTATCTGTATTGTAGGTAGAGAGATAACATATAAACTATGATCAAAACAGTCATTCTTCTACATTCTCTAGTTGTGTTAACTTCTTGTAAATGAAATAATGGTGAAGTTTAACAATTCATCAATTTGCTGGGGACCCCCTGGAACCCCCTCAAGGACCCCACGTTGAGAACCACTGGTTTAGGCTATTGCACACACAAAAATGAAGTGCAAACAGGCAGTAATAATTGCAAACAACTAACTATTTACATAGGGCGCAAATATAACAAGTGAAACATAGGAAGTGCAACATAGGAAGTGCAAACAGGCAGTAATTATTGCAAGCAAGTATTTACATAGGGTGCACACATAACAACTAACTATCATAACATAACCCATAACAACTTTATCAACCTCCCTGCCTCCCTGGCAGAGGGCATCTCACTGAGGCTTCAGGACATACTGTCATGAAACTGCATTTCAGTGACAATCAACACCTAACATGCAAAATTCAAGTGGATAGCAATTTGCTAAATCACAAATATTATATTGACATATATTAAATATATTCAAAATCCCCCCCAAAAAAAGTAGATATAATAGTTGATTGAAGTTATGTAAATGAGACCAACCACAGCTGATTTCCATCTCAGTTGGCGACCTACACAACTACCAACTACATCAATATTACTGTATTACAGTATTGGAATGTTTGTTTCCATTACTTTTCATTTTGTGTATTTTGTATTCACTGTGTGGCAAAAATTCCTGACAAAAGCAAAGCTGAAACCTTTCTGAGGAGATGAAATTCTGTTTTCTAATGGCAAGAGATGCCATTCTGTTTTCTAATGGAAAGTTTGTGAAAAATAAAAAAATACATAATTTATACAGTTCTTATACTAAGCTATTTATAATACCAAAAGAAAAAAATATATACTATATAGAGAAATGTTTTTAATTAATTGTAAAAAAACAACAACTGTAAATGCTTTGCTCAAGGGCACTTCCGTAGTAATGTTAGCGGATACCACCACTATTCATTCACTTTACCAGACTTTTTCCAGGTGGGCTAGGCTTCCAATCGGCAACCCTGGTCGAACGCCAGCTCCTTACTGAGGAGAGAAGAAGAAAATAGCAACCCTGCAGTCACAACCCTTCTCCTCTGGGAAAGCCAGCCAGAACGCCATAAAACAGAGGGCAAACTAGACTGTAAACTAGACTGCAAACCAGCCATACAATGAGCCAAAACCAGCCAAATAATCTGATTTAGGATCATTTTAGTGGCCAATTTGTCGTGAAATTTGTCTTTCTGCATAACCCTTCTGGACACACATGCACACACACATATCATCCTAGACATATTCTGCAAAGAGGTCAGTGTGTCTGCAGCAGTGCGGAGGTTCAGTGTTAGTTAGGACCCGATCACACATGATGCGTTTTAGCCACACAGGGCGGCCTTTTCTAGTTCTAGATTCACTGTGAGTGAAGCGCTATTTGTGCTGCTTTTGCATTGCTGGGTGCCTTGTGTTTTCCTGCTCTAGGCACCTTGCATTTTTGCACTTTGAAAAACCCAAGTTGAAAAAAGTTAAAAACTTCCATATTATATTATATTGTATTGTATTATATTATATTACATTATATTATATTTGGAGCAAAGGTCAATGCTGTATTATCACTTTTTAAAGATGACGTCTCAGTAATTTGTGACGTCTGAGCTGACCCTAGCGGACATTAGAGGAACTGCAGCTTTCAGCCACCTCCTTACTGGCTTCAAACTTCACCCGTGGTTTTGGACGCTTGTTCCAGACCCCTTTGTTCTATCACAGACTAAGCCAATGGGCTTCTACACTGTCATATAGGGGAGGAACACAATGCGGAAGAAAGCACAGCCAAAGTAGCTTGCGGCTAACACAGAGTCTGTCCGGCAGCTTCAACTAATCATATAAAATATTAACGGCTATATTGAAACTTTTCAATCGGATTTTCTTGAAGCCTAAAGGGATGAGGATTTTTCAAACCCAGTTTTGTGGAATACAATCAAGTGAAATCGTCTATCAGACGTTTGTTTATGGTGAGATAGCAAGCTGCTGTGGAATTAGAATTTCCAAGCCTCTTAAAAAAAGCTATACTGGACATTTTTGGCCTCAACAACCACTTTGCCAGAAAGAAATAATCGAAGATATATTTAACTGAATATTGATGTGATCCGTTGATACATATTATTAAATTAGTTAAATATCATTCATTAGTACCTTCCGTCACGCCGGCGTTACCGCTAGGTGGCACTTGGGGGTAAGACTACATTATATCTACTCAAGTTCTGTGTTAACAACGCTGTGACTGACGTGCATCATGGGACATGTAGCACAGTTAGTACAGTATAAACCTGAAATTCAAGGTGGCTTAAAGATTGGATAACCAATACTGGACAAACACGTACTGAAAATGGGTACCAAGCATGCACTTGTACACTAAATCACCCTGAACAGTCTGGGTTACTTTGGACAGATAATTATACTAATTTCCATTTTCCATTCCATTTTCTCCAATTCAATTCATTTATTAGAGAGCTAGACAACAGGTGCACTTCCCCACATTTCTCCACATTTCTAATATTTTTCATAGATAATATTCCCTAATATTAATTTGAGAAAGCTAAAGTCTCTACTTACCGTCATCAAACTTCCGATTGCTTGTAGGTTGTGTAGAAAAAAGTCCTGAGGGTTTGATTTCCGCTGTGTTGAGGTTCACTGTGAGGTTTGTGTTTTCCTGCTCTAGGCGCCTTGCATTTTTGCATTTTGAAAAACCCAAGTTGAAAAAAGTTAAAAAATTGCCTATTATATTATATTATATTTGGAGTAAAGGTCAATGCCAACAGTGATTATGCATCACTGTTGTGTGGGAATGTCAAATTGACTAAGAAATAATAATAATAATAATAAAAAAAACTTCATCCAACTAAACACACCGTTTTAGCTGAAGCCAAAATCAACCTGGGGATTACATTTTTTGACAATGCAGTGAGCAAGTACAGGTGAGCTATAACCATTTATTTAGTCTCTGTCCCTTTTTGTTAAGAGTGTACCAAAAAAGAGAGGAAGGAAAACTAAGTGGGCAAGAGAGAGAATAGTAGGCAGAAACAAAAGCGAACAGGGAGAGACAGAGGAAGAAGAGAGAGAGAGAGACAGAGAGAGGGAGAGAGAGTATAGAAGCGAGACAACGGGATAGAGAGAGAGAGAGAGAGAGAGAGATCGCTTCTCCGTAATGCTGTGTGCAATGAGGGAGAACCCAATGAGAATAAATTTAAGTCCGGGAGATGAGGGCTTTACACGCAGCAACATTCTCCAAATCACTTCACATCACTCAGATCTGCCCCGAGACACATGCCCCAATCTCCACCAGACAGGGTTTTTTTTTATTCTCTCTGCCTCTCTCTCTCTTTTCTCTCTACTTTTTCCATCCTGCCTTTTTGTCCCCTTTATCTGTCTCTTTTTCCTCTCACTTTATTCCTCCTCTGTCTAATTTTTACATTTACTTTTTAAGGTATTTAGCTGATGCTGTTATCGATAAGGCTTGGGTTCAGTGTCTTGCTCTCAAATGCTTTGACTTTTGAGGACGTATTGGCTGTTGTGGGGATTGAACCTGTGTCCTTTTGGTTGTGCACCCATTTGTCTAATCACAATGCACACCTCTGTTTTTACCTCCATTATCTCCCACCTTGTCATTCCTTTTTGTCTCACTCTCATCACTAGTGTGAGTTGGTGACACGAACATTCCTCACAGGATGGTCTGTTCTGAAGAAACCTTGGCTACATTCAGACTAAAGGTGGAAGATGTCCCAAATCTGATTTTTTTTTTTTTTTGCCTACATGTAACACTGATCAAATTTTTTCAGGAGCAGTGTAAACACCAAAAAACACATGGAATCTGATCTTTTTAATTTCGATTTGGGCCACATTCATATTCCAAGATCCGATACGTATCTGATGCGCAGCAATGCTGACATGGTTTTTGATCCCACACATCTCTCTGTGCAGAGGTCCAGCAATAGCTGCAAAGAAAGCTAACGCCATGCCTTTGGCACTTTTTCGCCTGCTCGCCTTCTTCTTCATCAGCAGACAAAGTCTCATCTGACCTCCACTGTAAATATTCCTTAAAAATAACACTTGGACTGCAATTTCACGTGATTTACCATGATGTACTGTCTTGCAAATATGACGTCATTTGTTGTTGTTAATTTGCACATGCAGTTCATTTCACAGTAGAGGTCTGTTCATGCTGATGTTGAATATGGGTCACTTTTTAAAATGAGAACAATTAAGACAAAAAAATCGGAATTGAACATTAAGGCCTGCGATGTGAACACAGCCCTTGTAAGCCTAGTAGTCCTAGATAAAGAGATTTATCCAACAGCAGTGCAGCAGCAATGCAGCAAGCCCCACAGCATGGGACTTCCTGAAGGCTTCATCTGTAAGGATAGCGCTTTAGCTCGAGGACATAAATGCATCGTCTAGCACCACTGACTGAGCTTCGAAAGCACCTGTGAGGCCAGAGGTGGAACAAATATCTAATAACAGAGAGAAAATCAGAACTGTAAGTCAAAACTCAAACAAGCACTTTGGGGTCATTTACACAATTCTCACATTATAACTATGGGGTTATAACCTAAAAATTAAAGTATAACCAAAGTATTTTGCTGGCTTCAAGGCAATATTTTTAGTGTAAATAGCCTATATATGAAAAGTTATTTTTTCAATACCCTATGCATCAAATTCTTATTAAAAAATAATACCTGAAGCTAATATGCAACACCTCTAAAATATAGAGGATCCACTCTGTAAAAGTGCTTTAGTAAGCAACCTTAGTTCAATGTCATTTTAAAACAGTAACATAATTTGTTGTGGTTTTATGTCATCAATCATTTTCTAATACTAGGTGACACCTTTTTTTCAAATGGCAGGTATCTCATTTTTGAAAGAGACTCCTCACTTTGTCACAGATTATTCTCAATACATTTCTGTGAGCTCAATGAGGCAATCAAATCAGTCTCGCTCAAGCTCCCTTCAACAGACGCACGGTTGTTGGAGGACACATTGGCAGTTGCGAGGATTGGACCTGTGACCTTCCGACTAACAGAAGGTCTCTCTAACAACCACCCCACCGTGCCGCCATTCAACCGGAGCACTTGACGCAACCGAAGGCCAGTCTGAACTAGCTGTCTCCCTGTGAGACATGTTGTTCTGCTCAGTGGGTTGTCTATGGGACAACTGGTGCCACATGCCTCAAACACATGCCAGATTTACTGCCCTTCTGACTGGGTTTACTCAGACACGGCCTTGGTGTTTGTGAGGCACGTCAGATAATATACATACGGCACGTGCAGTGGCACAAGGACGCACGTAAGCCGCTCTCATACGCAAACACAGACGTGTGCACAGGCAGAAAAAATGCAGCTCACCCCACACCACCACCACGAGTAATACGAGCTGGCGAGGCCATATAAACACAGAGTATTGGATAGCTTTTGATTTAGACCAGAGGAAACAGATTTATTCTCTCTCTGTTACATTGTAATCTGCACTCCCCGCGTTTCCCACGGTTTACTTGCACCGCTTTGTACTGATGCCAGTCGGCACAACGCGCACACCCCGTCTGTTCTCATGTTCGCTGTGGGCAGCTGTGGCCAGCTGTGTCCATCTGCAGCTTTTTCCCTGTACAGCACAAACCCACACCAGCTCCGTCTTATTGAGAAGGCCTGGGTGCTGAATCCCAAATGTTCTCAATCCCCCAAACTCTGAGATGATTGGCTCCCCCGGGGAAATCCACGGTGGGAAAGGAACGAAAAGGTGATCGGTTAGACGAGAAGAGGAGGGATCGATTGGTTGGAAGCCACATGGGGAAGAGAGAGATGGGGGGGGGGGGGGGAGATTAGTTAGAATTCTCATTGGAAAACAACAACATTGGAAAGAGAGAATTAGAAACAGCAGAGAGTGTGTGTGTGTGTGTGCTTGTGGACAGAGAGAGAGGGAGAGAAGAGAGGGAATAACAAAGACTATAAAGAGTGAGAAAGAGAAAGCTTCTGGTGTTGAAAGGTTCCAGGTAATGTGCATGTCCATTTATAGAGAGAAAGCTATTGAAGGGTCCTAGGTCACAGCGTCTATGGCTTACACGTTATATAGAGAGGGAACTAAAGACCGGCTAACAGACAGAGCGATAAAGTTGACGCAAATAGCGTTGCTCCCTTGACCTTGGCTGTGGAATGCGCGGCCCTCTCCTTTGTCTTCGGGGTCAGACGCCATACTCCCGACTCCCATGGGTCTATGTCTGTGTGAACTAAGTGGGTCTGGGTCAAAGGTTGAAACGCAAGCCAAAGACAAAGGGCGCTCTGCTGGTTAACTGGTGAATCAATGTTGGCTGTGTTGCCCCTGGGAACAAGGGGGGTGGGGGGGGGGGGGGTGGGGGGGGTGGACAACAAGGTGTAATGGGGTAGAAAAGAGTCTGCTTTCGGTGCTTCTTGGTTCTTGTTTTGTAAGCGCCTGGCCTTTTTATTTTGGAAAGGCTCCTGCTCAAGGCCATTCTTTTGTTTTGGGGTTTTTTCCTATTGTGGCTTTCTGCATGTCTTTGCTATCTGCCTCCACCTGCTCCACCCTCTCTCTTACCATCCAGGGTCTAGACTGAACACAAAAGGGTGATCGTGCCTTCTCAGTTTTGGCCCCTAGACTCAGGGAACAGCATTCCTCTTAATATAACTACTGCTGGGTCGGTGTCCTCTTTCAACTGCAGTCTTAAAGTGACATTGAACTTTGGTAGTACTTTGGGTTGTGTAGCTTCCTGGACATGATGATTTTCTCTCTCCATTCACTGCCATTATATGGTGACACAGGTCTGAAAATCACACTTCTAGCACACAACGCAAACAAAGCAGATTCTGACAATATATAAAAAAAAAAACTAGTCATGCTCCTGATTTTTTTTTTATGTGAATTGCTTTCTTCTAGTAACACCAAAATCCCATCGGAAGAATTTCAGTGTTAGACTTGTTCGAACTGAAAGGTTTAACATAAAGAACATAAAGAAAGTGATTCACTGTCCAGGAAGCTACACAGGTACTACCGAAGTTCAACATCACTTTAAGGCATATGTTTATGGGATTGCGTTTACAAATGTCTAGATTTTATTATAATGTGTTTGGTCTTATTATTTTGGATCTGTTTGTCATTTTACACTCCTGTATTCTTCTGCATTTTACATTTCTTTTACCTGCTTTCGTTTCAACCGTCTGTTTCTGTGCCACTTTGTACTGCAGGCTTGAAAAGTGCTATGTAAATAAAGTTAATATTAGTTATCATTTAGACTGGCTGTTGTGGTTTATTGGGTTTCAAAGGTGGTGTTTAGGAAACAGTTGACCTTGGCAAGACTTTCACATGCTGTCTTTTTTTTTAGGGTCATTTTGAGCCTTTGTCTGTCTGTCCACCTTCCCTCCTCTCTTGCCCTCATTTGGAAAGGATGCCTGTGATGGGAATGTGTGCGTCTGGGAGAAACAAGCTCTTCCTCTTCCTCCTGATGCTTGTTGACCTTGAGAAGAATGAAAGCCAGAATTTTATTTAATTTTTTTTTGTTGTTTTATAAAAGTTAATTGTCCGTGGATTCAGTACCGCTCCTGCCCAGTTGGCATCCGTTGGGCTGAAGAGCCATTGTGCAATAAAATGGAATTATGCCCTTAATCATCACCCTCTCTCTTTCTTTCTTGCTCTCATTCACTTTCTCTCTTTATCTCCCTCCTTCCACACCAGCTCTCCCTTTTTCCCTTTCTTTCTGAAGTCATTATGGGATCCTAGGACAGTTTTATGACATTTATTCTGCTCGGCAGCTCTCTCTCTCTCCCATCTCTCCTTTCTCTCGTCATCCCTCTCTCTTTCTGTTAATTACCCTTGCAGTCTTATCTGTCGACACCCTTCAAACTTGCGGTTCCCCGTCATGAATCAAGCCCCCCCCCCTCCTCCGCTTCCTCCTCCTCCTCTACCCATATCAGCCAAACAATTAACCAACCGGCTCGCTCTAATTAAGCATCGCAGAAAGACACACGCAAAGCTCCACCTATTTCCTTTGTGTGGACACGATAGCGGGCCCACTCATCCCTTCCTGTCGAGTTGACACATTTCCACGCACCTGTAGTATCGCTTGTTGGCAGACTTGCACGCTGGGGAGTTTGGGAAAGAAAACCTTTTTTTTTTTTCCCCTTTGTCGGTCTTAAAGCTTTGGTCACGATGCGCTAACTGGAATATGCAATAAAAGCGCTGTGAAATGTACACAGAGACACTCGTCACAGCTGGAGATGTCCTCAGCATGGAGGCAGAAAGGTTGTGACCGTCAGCTGCTGAAAAAATAATCAAGTATAAGTTCGCTCTCCAATGTGACCACAGCAACAGAAATCATGTTTTCACTGTCTCTGCCTTTTGCAAAGAAGGAAACGCAGGATAATGAAATTTTAAACGATTTAATGGTTACCATAATAGAATGTCATGCCCGCTTCCACTGATGACAGGGTGTCTGCAAAATGTGTTTGGAAATGTGCGGGTGATGTATTAACCTTTTCTGTGAATTCAATTTGTGTGTCTTTCTGTTGCTTTGGCCTTAATGCGAAGGCCTACTGACACTGATCAATACTGATATTGATTAACTACTGATGAGGTGCCCCCGAGCAAGGCACTGGACTTCCATACGCTCAGTGGCCAACAGTAGAAGGCTGTGGTTGTGAATGTGTGTAACTGTGTCGGTGTAAAGCAGAGCAGTGCTGAAAAAGAGCAAGCCTTTCCCTGGGTAAATAAAGATTTAACACTAGAAAGGCCAGCAACTCAAAGGTGTAAATACAGTTAGAACCTATTTCCTCGTGTTATTTAGGAAAACTAACAGCAGTGGTTTGTATAGAAAGTGGATCTTGGACATTTTGAAACCTGAAATATTTAAGTTCTAAAACTTTGCTGTCAGTTGACTACTTGGCCTTTATAGAGTTAAAAAAACTGTCACAGCAGCCATTATGCAGTGGCCATTTTGTGTCCCTCCTCATAAGCATTCTTTCTAAATTCCTTCCCTTCCCCTCCTCTCCTTTCCTTCCCTGCTCCTCCCTTCTTTTCCTTCCAGTACATCAGCTAACAGTCAGATGTGTTATGTGTTTTTACTCACTTTTTTATTGTTTTTATAATGAATCTATCTGTTTTGTTTTGTTTGATTGTCTTTTATAATGTTTAATTGCTCTGTTACTACTTCTTATTTGCTGCCGTCTTGGCCAGGTCTTCCTCACAAAAGATATTTTGAATCTCAAGTGGATTTCCTGGTTAAATAAAGGTTAAAATTGATATCTGAAATACCTGGGTGTTGCATTTTGAATTTCCACCTCCGTTCTGCACAATACTGTCACACAGACCGCCCAAATCCCCAACACACACACACACACACACACACACACACTCTGAAGAAGCAACCCCTCCCCAGCCACTATGCCAACACATTGCAGAAACACACGTTGGGTGGGTGTTAACGAGAAAGGACAAGCCTCCCGGTGCCCGAGCACACGCAGCTAACCTTCAAAAAGAGCTATAGCCCAGGCTTTATGATTGATGACTTTAATACAAGGGATGCAATAAAGCAGAACTAAATACAAAATTAGCCGTAATGGTATTGTGCATTATTGGACTTCATTATTGCCGTCCAAAGTGGCAGATGACCCATATAATGTAATTGTTTTTTCAGGACGCATGACTGTATAATGCAATTCTTTTTTCTGTTTTTTTTTTTTTTTTTGTATTGCTGGCCAAGAGCGTGACTTTTTTTGAATTCCCTAACTGGAATATGAGCTTCTCTGCAGTAACAGTCATCCACTGTTGTCATTCTTTTTCAAGTGTTTAATATGCATAGCTTTAATATTTACATTGCTGCTAAAGAGGTGTGTGTGTGTGTGTGTGTGTGAGTGTAATCTTTTCAATTAACTTCCTTTGTTATGCTAGAGTTGGCAAACATTGACGAGGGGGCTAAGAATGCATGCATTACGGTTTAGATTTAGTCATACACCAACTCAATGATCCAAACATTGTCATACATGCAGACGAGCAAATACTCTTCCTCTCGCTTTTTCTCTCCATTTATCTCCCCCTCTCTCCATCTCTCTCTCTCTCACACACACACACACACACAAACATACACACTGTATCTCTCTCACATACACACACACACCCAAACACACAAACTCACTCAACAAGGGCAACGCGGAGGAAGCAATTGGGTGTGGGAGAAGATAGTTTTTCGTAATTATTTTTCTGCGCCGTGTGTCGACATGGAAAATATTACCCACATGAACAGAAGCAATCAGTTTCCTCCTCAAGGTGTCGGATACACTTATTACGTTGCACCGAGGACGATTTGAAATGCATAATCCCTCTCCCACACGCTGCCTCGTCTCTGTTTATTTAATAATTTCCCCCCAATAACGGCATGAATATCATTAAAAATGTCACAGTGCTGGTTTGCGGAGGAATGCAGAAATCCCAGAGCTACCTGGAGTCTGAAGTTTTTACATTTGCTAGTTGGAGGGAGAAGACTTGATTGACTGGAGGGTTGATTGAGTAAAATGTGAAATGGAACGTGACGGAAATGCAAGGGCAGCTGCTCTGGGAGTCTTTTATTCACTCAGCGCACAAGACAAGGTTTCATTTTCTGAAGTTTATTTTCTTCTTGTCGCTCATTACTCCAGCGGTGGGAAATATCTCTATAAATGGAGCAGGTGGCCACGGCTGCTGTTTGGTGCACAGTTCACCGCACATTCGTGGGGGGGGTGACTTAATTGTCGGAGAGGTGGGCTTCGTTACCGGAGGGTTGCCAGTTCAAATCCCCGAACAGGCCAGGGAAATCTGTGTTGGGGAAGTCACTCTCACACCATATTGGAGCTGTTGAAGGAGGGAACCGAGCAAGGCAGTTAGTGAATCTGTGTATATCCATAACTGTCTTCCCCCATACAACTACTCCCCTAGGCTGTAATTAAGAATGTGTACTTGTCAACTTTGTAAGAGTATCTTGAGCTCTTGTCTGTCTGGAGAAGTGTCTGCAGATGGAAACATTAGCGGATAATAACGCGGTACAATACTGAATGACGCCTCCCAACTCTCGTTTCATTGTTCACAAGTCTTCTTCTACTGTTGAATTATCTAGATAAGTAAGGGTAAAAAACTAAATCTTTAAAACGGTATCTTGTGTTTTTTTCCCTGGCCATTTTGCAGACTCCTAGTAAGTGTTCAGTTAAATTTGATTGGGGATACATAGAGATGTGAAGGATACAAGTACCTGTAAAAGTATGGCGCAAGACTCATTTCTTTATTTCCTTTCATTCCTTTCCTATTCCCTATCCTTCCCTTCTTTTCCAGCACAATCAGGTAGCATGTCATAGCTCTATTAAGTTCTTTCCACTGGCCTTGGGAGCCCTAGCATTTGTGTCAAACAGACGTGAATTCAGAAAAACCCTTACAGGAACGATTAACTGGTTTGTTTTCATAGTGGGGCTTGTCTTCCCCTGAGAAACTTATGCGGAGAAACTCAATGAAAGTAAACCAATACCGTGGGCAGCAGTTTCTCAATTTGGCATTTTGTTTTAATACCAAAGCAGGTGTGTATCTGAGGAGGTGGTTTGGGTTTATTTGTTTTATTGAGAGTCTGGCTTTTCTGTGTTTTCCTCCTGAGCACATGGGCCTCAGTGATAAGAGCAAGGGCAATCCCTTAAAATCGTTTCGCTCATGTTCTCTCCTTTGATCCTTCTTCTCCTCTCTGTTCTGCTCTCGTGTTTCCATTTTCTCCTACAGGCGTTTGTCTTTTTTCACCTATGCCCCTTCATCTCAAACAAGGAATATAACACTTAACTAACTGTAATGTCATGTGTGCCAAAAACAACAAAATCTGCTACTTTGTTGTCCATTGTATTGCAGGGAACTGTGAAGTTCCCTGCAATCCTAATTCGTATGATATCCAGTATACAGGGATGTTGATGATTATAGCTAACAAGCATATGATGTCAGTGTTTTTAATGAGAAGTATATTGACACCATTTTTGATTGTGTACATATTTCTAGATTAGAACTTTTATTGAATGTTTGAGGTTATGAGAACACCAGTATTTTATCAGAATTTAAGGTCACGTTAACATCATTATTTGATTATGTACGTATTTCTAGGGTAGAGCTTTTATATTGAATGTGCGAAATCATGAGAACACCTGTATTTTTATCAGAATTTGAGGTTACATTGACACCAAGCAGAAGTAGCAATTAAAAATAATGATGTATTATGATAAAGGAAAGTTAGGGGAGTTATTGAAGGAGGTATCTGTTATTAAGCCCCACAAAAGGTGGGGCGTATTAAAGAATATAAAAGGATGTATAAACAGGAATCAAGTTAGCTGAACCATGGTCCAGCTCAGGTTTACGTGTACTCGTTTTGATTTTTCAGTAAACCTATTTCATATTGAACTCTACTGCACTTGTTTGAATTATTGGAATACAGTATTTGAGAATTGTGGCAGAGGACCTGAGGACATCTGGCCCATCTGAAGGTTTTTTCCTCCCACACTGAGCCACTCATCTAGTCGCCTCAGCGCACTGAAATTTGCATGCACATGCTCAGCCAATCAGGATGAGCCTATACACCCTCTATGGGGCCTCGCACTATAAATGGCGAGCGGCCCCTCATTCAGCATCCACTAAGTCTTCAACAACTCGTGGAGCGGCAGTTAGAGGGCTCCGCCTGTGATCATAGAACTAGAGTTACAATACTTAACTATTGATCTATTTCACACAGGCTTCGCCCTCTAACAGGCTCTACTGGCTTAGGGGGCGAAGCCCGATGACTTCACTCCCTGCCGAGACACTAACACGAACAACATGCTGTGTCATAGCCTGGATTGACTGTAACAATGCAATAGGTCAGCCAGATATGGTTCCGCTCACACCCATGTCTATAGAATGGGAGACGTGAAAAACCAACGCTACACTTAATCATGTTGACAAACAGTTAAGGTGTAACGCTGGCCAACCCAGTGGCCGGTCTCCATCGAGCTTCAACATGAGAGACTCAGGTCATTTCGTCACAGGTCTTGTGTACCAGTACTGAGTACAGAACCGGAGAAAGACCCAGACACATCCAAAAGATAGAACCTGATGAAGGGACAGGGCGTCAACCAGGACGCCGCTGTGCAGATCTCCTCCACACCTGTTCCACTGAACAGTGCCGTCGACTCAGCCACACTCCGTGTTGAGTGCGCGCGGATGACTGCAGGAGGGTCCCTACCCACCAGCACATAAGCCTGTGATATTCCCTCACAGAGCCAGTGGGCGAGTCTTTGCTTTGACAGGGGCTTGCCAGCCACACTGTCTGCATAGCACACAAAAAGCTGCTGTGTGCGCCTCACCGTGGCTGTGCGTTCCACATAACATGGGGCATAAACAGTGCAGCCTCACCTTTCTCTCCTCACCATGAGGAGGAGGATAGAAAACCTCCAGCTGAATCGTCCTAGACCAAAAAGAACTATTGATGTTCTTGGGTACAAAAGACGGATTCTGTCTGAGTGTGGCGCCACTCAGGTCCCCACTTATCAGCAAACAGCTGGGATGGACCGAAAGAGCGCACAAGTCACTCACTCTCTTAGCTGAGGTCAAAGCAAGCAGCAGAGCCGTCTTGACCGACAACAGCTTAAGAGAAGTCTGCCTAATCGGTTCAAAAGGCTCCTAAGAAAGAGCCTCCAAGACCAAAGGCAGTTCCCACTGGGGGGAGGTGGAACGCACCACTGGGCGTTTCCCCTGGTGGCGATTCCCCTGGTATTGTTGTTCATTGTCATTGTCCCGCAATACGGGATACATGATCCAATTCGGAAGTGGCGAGGGAGGCTTTTCCAGTCGACACGGTGGATAAGGACACCCCCAGCAGCCCCAGGTTGTTGGCCAAGGCTGCCGTCTGGGCCGCCAGGTGGAAAAACGTGCAATAAAATTCCACCGTCTCCGTGTCTCTGGGTTGACGAGGAGCATGTCTCCTGCTGCCAGACCAGCTGATTGAGCCAGGAGAAAAATGAGCGGCCAGCACGTCATCGAGCGGGGGAACACCAGAGTGACAGAAAGCGCTTTTCCCATGGACATTGGAAAAATCAGAGAGGCCGGAGGAGCCTTGCAGCGGAGCAGCTTCTTCCAGGATGCTTCCACAGCCGCCCAAACCTCGTCCAAGGCGGGAGCGACGAAGACCGGCTTGGTCTCTGCCGCCCACCAATAGCCTCCCTGGGCCAGGCGATCAGCAGCGCGAAGGGGGTTCGGGGGGCGGAAGCGGGTTCCCGGCATTCTCGACGGCCATCATGGATGCATCATGGATGCTGAATGAGGGGCCGCTCGCCATTTATAGTGCGAGGCCCCATAGAGGGTGTATAGGCTCATCCTGATTGGCTGAGCATGTGCATGCAAATTTCAGTGTGCTGAGGCGACTAGATGAGTGGCTAAGCCAATAGAGCCCGTTAGAGGGTGAAGCCTGTGTGAAATAGAACATTATCTTATTCTCAGCTCTGACATCAGCTAAATGTAAAATATGAATGTTATTGTTTACATTACGTGAATGCTTTCAAATGCAATACTTTTAGTGAGGGAGTAAATAATACTAGTACTGGCGTACTGGAGTAAACATAGGTATTTTGGACTCAATGCCATCGTTTGGCTTGGATTGTGCTGCACGAGCTGTTTTGAGTAATTTTATAGTAATTTTTGCCTCTAAAGAACCAGTTCCCAGCCATTCAGTTGTCTTGGAGAAGGCTGACTTCACCAGTGTTTCAACTGACATGAAGTAAATAATGACACAATTTTCATTTTTGGATGAACTATTCCCTTAACGCCCAAACAGGTACATGTAAGCTAAAGTGCAAATGTTTTTATTCTTTGATGTTTTCTTATTCTCAGTTCCTCTGAATAAAAGTTACAGCTGATTGCCTAAAATGTAAATGTTAAGTTAATTAATTTGTTTAATGAGCTGAATATCTGGTGTCATGACAGCAAGGCAGATGTGAAGGTCATCATGCGGACCATACAGAAGTCAACCTAGCTGCTAATGGTAGAGGCACCAATTAGGGCAGTGGAGGCCGAGACGTTGACGAGATCTTGGCTTCCCTGTATCTTCTGGGAAAACCTTTGTGGCGAGAAAGATTGAGTAACACTTCCCATTTAAGCAAGGGAATTAACCCCCAAATGCAGAAGCTATCGTGTTCTCCCTCTCTCCATATCACTTTGTGTATCCCACAGTTCCACAAACGCTGAGCTGAGCACTGTTTCTAAAAGATATACTATGTAAGATTAACCCCCCACCCTCCAGCCCTGCACCCTCCAACCCAGCGCTGCACACACACCCACTCACTGAGCAAATAGAGAATATCATTTTGTGTAGCAGGAGCACCAAGAGAAAACCCTAAACAGGGAATTTTATCGAGTGAGGAAGAGGCCATAAATAGAGCTGAGTTAGCTAGCTGATGGGTGATAACGTTATCTGTCCCTGTGCGCTGTGTTAGGTAACTCTGCTGTCTGTACATATATTTACAGAAGAGAATACAATAGGCAATATACATTGCACCAAGTCCTAGATTAATATTTTTTCAGCATATTGGCAAGCTTAAATTTAGCCACAGTAAGCATAACAGATGAGCAGCTTATAACGGCATCATCCTGCCACTACACTGGCGTAGCATAGGAACAAACTTACCGTTAGCCATGTTTGCTTTGTATATAATGGTAACACATTATGAACCGACAGCTTTGCATCTATCAGGCCCTGCACAGCTCTGCAAATCCTGGTTCTGAGTAACGGAAATGAGGTTCTAGTTATTAGAGCCGGACTAGTTTCGCAGATAGCAATACTCTAGCTAATAAACATTAGATAACGTAAATTGTGCTTACCTGTCTAAGAGAAAAATTGGCATCTCTGCATCAGTTTTCATTCTTTTGGTCTATCTCAGGTTCCTCCATCTTTCTGTAGCAATAGCAATGTTTATTCTTTTTTTGGCTTTGCTCTATAAAGGAGTTCCAGGTTTTTCAGTCTCACAAGTGGCTGCTCATTGGCCATATTTTGCAATACGTACACCTCCTTGATGAGCTTGTTGAGCCCTAACAGTTATAAGGGGCAGGAGGGGCACCAGTTATAGGGGAGGAGCTTTTTTTTTTTTTTTATGACCCGGAAAAATACACTGAGCTGAATACAGGGGACAATAACAAACTAATTGGGGAATTAATAGATTGGAAGTTCATCCTTCCACCATATCTTTTGACCTACTGAGAAAATGTTATGCAAGATTAAAGTCTAAATGTTTCATAGGTTACATTCAAATCTTGAATCAGGATTAAAAAAGGGACAGGTGTGTGTTTCTGGTGCTACATGATATGATTATGGGCATGTATTATCAAGGCGGGACTACATTTACTCAGTTTGGGTCGTGAATTAAAAGTGTTTAAGAACCACTGATTCAAAATACACGCTGGAACATGTATTTTATCTGCCACACTTGCTCCATATTCTCATTCTTCCTTTCTCTCTTATTTTGATTTGATTTATCTCAACTGAAAATCCTTCAAGGTCCCTCAAAGAGGTGCCAGTCTTTAAAAACTATTATGTGATCCTGTTTACAATAACTTCAGTAAAATATTCTATTATATGTTGCATATTACAAGTGCAATCTGTTCTTTAAATGTTTGTTTTGCCCTGGCCCTGCTCCTCTGAGGGTCCTCTCATGCCCACTCGTTTAAATTTTATCCTCATGTAAATAGGCCACAATTATTCAAACAGATAACCTCCTTCCCTCTCTCCCTCCCTCGCTAACTCATTTGTTGGCAGGTCTTGTATAATACTGCTGTTTGGAATGAGTGCTTGCTGTCTCAGTAATTTAAAGCCTCCGTTTAGCTGTGTTTGGTTGCACTGTGTTGTCGGGTGGGCAGTTTACTCATGCACACAGTTCATAAAACTTATGTGGCAGCATAATGAGCTAGGTGTTTCTGCTGGCTCTAATTCATGCTAAGTACCTGACATCATTAAGGGGAGTCTGCCACTGTAGCAGGAGGGATGGTTTAAATAAACATTATCACTCAGACCAGGACTTAGTTAGGTAGGTAGTTAGGTACTTTATTAAGCCAGGGGGAAGGGGTAATTGGATGAATACGGCAAAATTTGAGATGGTTTTGTAAAACAGCAATGGCATTTATGCTATGGTGTCTATTTTAGGCAGTAAAATCAAAATTCAAAATCAAAAGAGTGATGTTTTATTTCATGTCCTGTCACAGGAAGGGGGGGTGGTGCTTAGGTCATGAGACGGACGGAGGCAGACGCCGACCCTATTAACCTGCGTCTTTATCTGTCTCTGTTTCAGTAGGTAGACAGAGATGAGCGGCTGGACTGAGCATTGGCTGATGTCACAGTATTGACCTGATGAGTGCCCGCTTCAAAAGGCAGTTAATTATAGACTATTGGACATTATTTCTGGCACTTATTTATTTATTTTTTGTAGTGGGCAATAAACACAGAACCATCGGCTTATCTACAGTGTCCTTCTGTTCATTGACTGTTTTGTGGATACATTGACTAAGACACAGACACATTGTTATTAACAACATCAGATGAAGAGAGCAGTTGTACCTGGGACTGGTGATGGGACTGATATTAGTGGCCACTGAGGAAATTGGCAGTTGCTTTGCACATTGATGGCATTTGTTCGCTTGTTCTTGTGTAATGCTTTTTGCCATGTGCAGTGCTTAAAGGTCCCATATCGTGTAAAACAGGATTCCCCTTGCCTCTTTGATTATAAAGAAGTTGGATGTGCTATCTGAACATGGTGAAAGTATCAAAACGCACGGTCGCCAACTAAATCCACACAATCCATATTAGAAAAGCGAGCCTCTAAACAAGCCATTTGGACTTCAGTTACTTTGTGGCGTCACAAAGGTTCGCTCATTATCATATTTGTAAAAATAATAGTTTAACAAAGTCTTTTCAAAGCGGTTGAGCGGTTGTCATTGTTTATTAGTAGGAGAGTTTTCCCTACCTGTAGCTGCCAGGTCTGCGGTGTCACACGTTTCACTCTTGAAACGGTTAGCCGATCAGAACAGAGGGGTTGTTAATATGAATGAGCCTTAAAGACACAGCAACAGAAACAGCCTGTTCTTGGTGAGGCTCAGAGAGATGCTGGAGAATGAACGTGTAAAAATTGATTGCCTTGAATGGACCTCAAGACTTATAGTAAAACACTGGAAAGTGTAGAATATGGGCCCTTTAAGGTGAATTATGGTATGCACTGTCTAGGCGGTGCAGAGTCAGGGAAATACAGTGTGCACTCATACACCAGGCAGTATGGTAAGTCACTTTCTAACTCTAACTCGAGGCTGAGTCGACGCATGAATTAAATATTCTGCTCAGCGGTTCTTACAACAACACTGTGCCACCACAGCACTTAGAAGTGAGTGAAACTACACTGACTCAATAACTCCACCTGTTACCACCCCCCCGCCTCACCCCGGCCCTCCCCCTCCGAGCACGAGCAATTCTAAGCACACTTGTTGAGGTAAAAGAGGAAAGATGGTGGGAAAGCACCACTTACTCTCCCTCCCCAGTCTCCATTTCCCCAGATGGTACCAGGGATTCGAACCAGCAACCTTCCGGTCACAAACTCACTTTCTACACCACCCTTCTACACAGTAATAAACTACATTATATCATACCAGTATCAATATTCTCAACGCGTCCTCGAAAAGGGCTTAGCTGACGAATACAAAAATAACTGCCAAGGCTGATAATTACCCTGTACAACCAATAAATTTAGGGCTGATTAGAAAATGACAGCGGATAACTCAGCAGTTTAACAGCGTGACGGTGCCGTGTTCCTTCAAGCGACACATTTTTGCGCTATCTCCCGCTGGTTGTCCTAAAAAAAATTTTGCCCACGCAGCACAATTGGTCTTTGACGCCGGGCAGGGGCACGTCGCAGCACCGACTCGCCTGGTTGCTGCTGGTTGTTGGGGGTTGAGAGGGGTTAAACTCACAACCCACCACTGAAGGAGCTACTTAAGTGCTGTCAAGGCACTAAATTGGACAGAGCACCGGGCTGAATAATTACAGAATAACAAGGAAAAGGGGGTCTTTGTTTGGCCAGGGGAGAAAAATAATTGATTTTAGAAGGGAGGGGCGGCTGATTTTTTTTTTTTTTTTTACGCACCAGAGGACATGCAAGGTCTCCCGCAGTGGCACTTGGCGTCCGAGGGAAGTTCCAACCTACTAGAAGGGAGAGCAGGGGGAGCTTGAAAAAATGTAATTAATTGGATCAGATTAAAATTAATGAAGTAATTAAGGAGCTGCCTGCCCTAGTTCTCCAGTCTAGAACTGTACCACTGGCAGCAGGAGTAGTAGCAGTGTAGCAGTGGCAGTGTGTGGAGAGAGAGAGAGAGAGAGAGAGAGAGAGAGAGAGACTTAGATTCAGAGATATAGAGGGAAGTGGTGTGGGGAAAGGGAGAGAAAAACAAAGAGAGACTTAGATTTAGAGGGACTAGGAGTATAAGCAATAGTAATGAGGCATCTTTGGTGCTAAGCAGTCCTTGCTGTGGTGTTTTTGCAGCGCACTTTCCAGAAATCAGTTCTCAGTTCTTCTTCTATTTATTCCAAGCAAACCACTGTTGCTCCTTTTATCACTTGCTGTGCGCAGAAGATTATTTCCTGGAAGAGACCTATCAGACACCAGGTGGTAAGAACAGCAAATGTAAAAAAGCTTTTATGAACTGGGTATAGGTTGAATCACTGCTGTGTTATATCAAGAGAGTAGCAAAAGTAGCATTTAATTTTAAGAAAATGTGGATTATTACTTGAAGCAGTGGTATTGTAGAGAAAGAGAGGAAGGGAGAGAGAGAGTATCAGGATCTGGGGCAGAGAGAGATAACACAAAAAGCAAGGAAGTGAGAGAAGAAGAAGAAAAAGAGTCTTAGGGCTCTATTTTTGTGAGGGCACATGGTGGATGGCAGGGCTTTTTGGTGCCAGCGAAGTGGCATTTTGTTGGGCGCATGCAGGTTCTTTTGGTGACTCACCATGAACTTCACTGCACCTAAGTGGGAGGAGAGGCACAGTAGGGGGTGTGTCAGTAATGATCAAGCAGCGCAGCACAATTTTGGTGCCAATAATTATCCGGTTTTGGGGCGTCCTGGTGGCTCAGTGGTCTACGGTGCGTACCATGTAAACGTGATGTCTTGGGTTCAAGTCCGACCCAAGACCTTTGTTGCATGTCATCCCTCCCTCCCTCCCAATCTTTCCATCTCTCTCCGCTTTCAACTATCCAATAAAGGTGAAAATGCCCAAAAACAAATCTAAACAGAAAACAATAATCGCCTCTGCCCGCCTGCTCAGACCAAGTCAAGAGTGCAGTCGTGTTCAATGCTATTTTTGGCTTTACCAAGCATGACCAGATTCAAAAGCTTACCCACCCCTTTTGTGGATGATATGATATGTTGTCCAATTTGACAAGCAGGAAAAAATAAGATCCAACATTTTTCATTCCGACTATATACACATGTGGCTGTGGTGTGAATGATTGTCATCCAACATAGAACTGTCAGTATGCATCATGACGCCTGGAGTGGGGATTCTGGTCCCTGCGCCAATTTCTGTTTGGCTCTTCGCCTAATATTATTTAATCATTTCCTACACTGGGCAACAGTTCTCCTTGGAACAGAGCAACACGGTAACCAAATGCGTTATCTCTAATTTAATTTAAGGTGCCGTGTATGCGCTCGTGACGATTCACAAAGACATCAGTTTCGTTTTGGGAAAAGCTTTTGTGACGCAACCAGAGCGTTCTCTTCCCTGGCCAAGTTGTCAGAGTGCCGTGTCGCAGAGTGCACCGCTTTTAAAGGGAAGGAAAAGAGACGATTTCATTGGTCATGATTCAAGCCAGGCTCACCACACCTCCTGATAATGTATTCCTATAATATTCCTAATCCAATCCTGTTTCCAATTGCACCGCCTCTGGCCACGAATTTACCAACAATCAGCTACCAGGCCACTGATTAACAAACATAGAGCCCTTAGATACAGAGCTATCAGAACTCAGTGTGTGGAGAGAGAGAGAGACAGAGAGAGAGAGAGAGAGAGAGAGAGACTCGGATTGAGCAGGACTACCTAATGAAGCAGTGGTGGAAGTGTTGAGAATGATAGTGGACGGAGGGAGAAAGAACACTAACTTTGGATACTGTGATATATATAGAGACAGATAAGAGATAAGGAGGAAGAGGAAAACAGACTTAGATTCAGCCTGATCAGCAGTGGTGGTGCAGCGTTAGAGATAGAGGGAGGGAAAGCCTCTACTTGCATCGGGAGTAGACATGGGTACGAGAGAGAGGGTGGGAGACACAAAGGCAATGTTTCCCTTCAGCTTTAGGAATGCTGGATAAAAATAAATGGTGAATTAGGTGCATTCCCTTCAGCTGGGT
This sequence comes from Centroberyx affinis, assembly GCF_046629955.1. Classification (NCBI taxonomy): domain Eukaryota; kingdom Metazoa; phylum Chordata; class Actinopteri; order Beryciformes; family Berycidae; genus Centroberyx; species Centroberyx affinis. The sequence continues at coordinate 78,363 of NW_027278779.1, forward strand.
TGAAATGAATAAACAGGCTTCCTGTATTAAAAAAACACACCAGAAAAATGGAAAGTCCTTCAAGAATTGATTGGTAATGGACTAATTGTTGCTGTTCTTTGGTGTTAGCTAATGTCTGCCATATTTTGGGCCAAAATATTGAGTACACTATTTCTGGAAGGTGGTGGCAGATAGATATTTTACAGACAACATGTCCAAAGCCACTCTTGAACTGTTGTGCAAACTGAACCATTCATCGGGCTGATCATGCCAAGCTTTTGTCATCATTTATTCAACAAATGCATTTCCATTGCTATTTAATGCATAATTTCTTTATTGACAAGAACATTTACCGCTTTTTTTTTTTACAATATTGAGGACATTTTATTGAATTTTGCAGTTTGCAGCTTTGATCCATCATAATTTGGCAAAAAAAAATTGGATGGAAAGTCAGCTTGTGAGAGGAAGAGAGAATCTATTGAAAGAGACTAGCAGAGAGAGAGAGAGACAGAGAGAGAGAGGGACTTGTCATGGATACCCTGAGACTATGAGGGTCTCTCCCTGTGGCCCAGTCTGAGTCAAACTAGGACTCCTGGTGTCAAGGGAGAAGGGATTCACTACAGTGAGGCTATGGGGAACATGGGATTAAGGGAAAAAAAAAAAAAAAAAAAGATAGCACAACACTAAACCAAATTATTGTACTTTTTAAAGCGTAGTCAGCTGAGAAAATAACACTTTTACAGACTGAATCCATTTGTATTTTCATTAAATTTAAGAGATGCTGAATGATGATCTTCAGATAATGATTTTTTTTTTTTTTTTTTTTTCAAACTGAAAATGTTTTGGAATGAAAGCATAGATGTGTGAGTAGATTAAACCCTTCACACATCATGCATGGATAAGATTGAGACTGGTGATCCACTCATCACCCCAAGCAGTGCAAAGTCAACATGCATTCCTTTTTTTTTTACAGCTGTGAAACATGAACATTAAATTTAATTTCATCCCATCCCATGTTGTCTGACAAGCATTAATCTAAGAAGTAGTTCTGTTTATTTGGTTTCTGTCATCGTAACCCCAGAGTTCCTTTCAATAGATGCTTGAAGAATACAAGCTAACAACACAGCTTCTTTTCAGTGTATTCCTGTAGATGGTGTGGACTCAACATCTCCTACTGGAAGAATCACTGGCTCTTGTATTGGCTCTTGTAAAGTCTATAAATCTGGTGGGAGGATAGCCTGGTTCCAGACTCCTGATTCGCGTCCCGCCCACTCTTCAAATTTTGTCTCACGATTCAGAGAGTCGGGTGTTTCCCTCGTCAACGGCTTGTTCTCACTCTGAGAAACAATCGAGCCAATCAGCACCTTTGTGGGCGGGACTAAAGTTTGAACTGTTCGTGCAACGGTTTTTCATTGGTGTTTCGGCATTTGTTGAAATCACTCCCTTAACCAACATATTTTCTTTGCAAAGATGATATTTTTGTCAAAATTCTTGGTGAAGTTAGTAAATATGCCAAGAATCAATGTCACAGAAAATAACATCAGAGCAGCCTGAGCAGTCAGTCACTAGTGACTAATGGTTAGGGAAATATCAAAGCCCCCACAAAGAAAACGCCTAACTAGGAGACTGTCAGGCTGAATAATGGAGTGGGAACAAAATGGGCATTTAGTCTGAATATCAGGCTAGTGGGAGAAAGTAACAGAAACCTGCTCTAAAATACAAAAACTTGTATTATTCAATTTCAATTCAAAAGCCTATACCGTAGAACTTCAATGAATAGCCCGGGCTTTTATTTGCTTCAAACACTGAACTCAACCAGCCTATATTTGGGACAGGCGTCTATATGGGACAGGCCTTTAATTCCTACAAAACTCTTGCTCGGCAAAGATGGGAAATACTATCAAATTGTTTATTTAAACCAGTATGAATATTACTTGTATAAAAATTAGGCTATCGAATAACATATCAATTACGAATCATTCATTTGATCTCGCTCCGAGAGACTTATGCACGAGAGAAAAAGAGAGAGCGAGAGAGAGAGCTAACCCGGCCAGTAAAAGAGACTCGGCTTTTAATTGAAGTTTAACAGTAATCGCATGGGCAAAAAAATAATACAATACATTGATTTACTAATGTACATAAGACAAAAATGACACACTACGATAAACAACAATTCATAACAATCCCAGTGCTGTTTATAATGATTTGAAATGGTAGGTAGAGCATTAAAAGCGACCAGAACAGTCTCAATTATATAAGAAGTTATAATTATGCTACGGGAACAGCTACAATTAAGGTACAAGTTACAATTATATGACCACAAACATCGCACACCTGCAGAAGGAGAAAGGAAAGGAGCATGAAGGTGGAGCGGAGAAAGAGAGAGACTGGATTGTTCCTGTATGTGGGAAGAGTCTGGCGCTAACTCTGCTGGGATTAAGGGTTTGACTCACGCTGGAGCCACCCATGCTCCAAATGTACGCATCCGTGGGACTGCGAGGCGGATCGGATAAAAAGCCTCCGCCGCATGTCATAATTATGTTCTCCTGCTCTGACTAGCCTGGTCTTGGTATGGCCTGGGAGCAGAGGAAGAAAGAGAGAGACTGACATTTATGTGCTGACTCAGTCATTTTGCGCGTGACTACGACTGGGGACGAGAGGCGGGATATAGATGGAACAGGAGAGGGAACGAGAGAGGGAGGAAGAGAGAGAACAATAGAGATAGAGAGAGAGAGTGAGAGAGGAGAAGAGTCTGACATGTCTGTGCAGGTTCAGTTGTGTTGTGTGACTGCTCTGTTGCCACCATATTGGTCAGAATATAAAGAGTTACAGGTCGGGCAAAAATCGCCCTGTACCGATTTTTTGTATCTACAAAGTTCTGGAAGAAAAATATATTGCAATTATGGTCGAGGGTGATAGACCTCCTGCCTGCATTTTCATGATTTTGAATGCACAAGACACATGTCCATCCCTCTGTTTGGTTAATTTGTACCTTTTACATTATGCACAAATTGTGTGTTAATCATTTGTTACTACAAAATACATTTTTTATCCTCCTTTCCACTCCAAGGCTCAGTATTGATTCGAAAGGCATGAACAAGTATTGAAGGTACAAATCAGCTTCATAATGTAGGATCCTTTCAATGTCGACGCAGATTCTCTTCTAGTTGTAGGAGACTCATATTGAGGTGATCAACTGACCACGGTCTGATTCTATTTACAAAATCAGATAGCATTTATAAATGTTGCACAGAAAATTATTCACTCTATCGCACAGAAAATTATTCACTCTATTGCATAATGAAATGTGCTTGCAGCTGCAATTTTGATGTATCTGAACCAGCATCAGAATTGAAAAAAAATACAATGATACCCTGCTTGAGTTATAGAAATATGGAGGATTCTCTCTCTCTCTCTCTCTCTCTCTCTCTCTCTCTCTCTCTCTCTCTCTGGAAGAAGTTGAGGGGTTTTTCCTACAGACCCTGTTGCAATCCTCAAAGAGAGATGGTTTCTGTGCCAGTGAGGGTGGAGCACATGTATTTTAAGTAGTGATGGGAATTACGGCTCTTTGAAGGAAACCGGATCTTATGGCTCCGTTCCTTTCCGAGAGCCGTTCTTTTTTTTTTTTTTAGGGGCGGGGGTTAGGTTTATCTGCGAAATAATCACTAGGATAATGATAGGGTAAGATTTGGATCAGATTCAAACTTTTAGACATCCCACCAATATAATGTAATTTTGCATGTGTGGACTAGGTCTAGCAGCACTAAATTACTCGTATTGCCAGACCTAATGTCAATGATCTGTATTGTAAACTTTACACAAGGTGACGCCATATCTCTCTGCTTTGTCAGTGAATTTACTACTTTGAATTTACCCTCTGTATGAAATGTGTTATGTTAATAAAGTTGCCTTGCCTTGAATGCAATTCATGCAACACTTAATATTAGAAAACTTTTTATTGGCACAATAAAAAAACAAGTATGATGAACTTTTGTGCAAAATAGATTTTAGTGCAAATTAGATAGATAAACAATTATCCAAAAAAACATTTCACATGAGAAAATTTTTAAGAATAAATAGTAAAACAACTTGCCTTTATTGCTGAAGTGCATCCAAATGCTGCTGCGTTTTCGAGTTTGGCTCATTTTTTTCTTCCAAACACGTCTACCTCTTGTGACTGGCTGGTTGTCACTGTTCACGTAAAGGAGAGTGGATTTTTACCTTGCGAAGCAGCTGGATTCGCGAGATCACGATCACGCGAGACCATCTGGCGCGTCAGGTTAAATGGATTTAGGGCCGGCAATGAAATTCGGGCACAACGATAAAAAGAACGGCTCTCACCAAGTACGACTCGGTTCCCTTCGTTCGTACCAAAGAGCCGTTGAAAAAAATTGTTCGCGAACGTATCACTAATTTTAAGGTGATTTCTGTTCTTTTATTCCATTCCTCTTGTTTTGTTCTGAGATAGAATTCAAGTGAGCTTTACTGGATATTGCGTTTGAAAAGCCTCTGTGTTTAACGCCAAAGCAAATGGTGACAATCTTGCCAATAAAGAGTAACGATAATAACAACAGCCAAATAATTGAACATTAGTCAGTCGAAATCTCTCCTGGCTCTCTCTCTCTCTCTCTCTCTTAAACTCTCTCCCATTCTCTGTTGATGTTTCCCCATAATGCTAATCCCTCCATGATCTAATTCTCTTTGTCTTAAATTAAAGCCCCCCTCTGCCCGTCTGTGTGTACGCCATCCCGCCCGTCCCCTCTCTTATTGTAATTCCACACCACTATCTCATCCCCACTCACAACTCACATTTCTCTGATAATGATAGTGCATGTCCAGTCTGCCACAACAGGCGGACTTGACTCGACAAGGCAAAAAAAAAAAAAAAAAAGATAATGAATGTGTGTGTGTGTGTGTAAGAGAATCTCAATTAATGGAAAGGAACGGCGGCATGGACAGGAAGAGCAAAATTGGGAATTAGTGGCTCTCAGTAGAGGAGTGGAAGCAAATCAGATTTTATGACCCCACGCGTATTAGAGCGGAGAAGATTAGCTGAGAGGGCAAGCGACGGAGAGACGGTGCGTGTGAGAGGAATGCTCAAGAAGACGAAATTCGTTTTTCTCTTCTTTTTTAATTTCCTTTTCGGGGCATGCTTTTTTATAACCTTTATTTATCCAGGGGAGGGTTTTGCTGAGTAGGAGCGCTTCGCATTCACGCAAGTTACCTATATTCACACCTATATTCACACCGGTAAAACCACATTGTTGGAGGGGAAGAGCGTCGCTTATTTGCTTTTCTTGATTTCCATATTTTACCAGACAGTCCAGGGATTCAAACTAGTGGCCTTCCAGTCATAAACAAACTTCTGCGGGAGATAATTACATAATTAAAATCGTAATGACTAATTACAAAATGTCAACAAAAGGAAAAAATAAGCTATTTATTAGCACAGAAGCGTTTTGGTGATTCAGTGTTAATGATAGCTTTCATTCGGTCTGAGGTAGATGGAAAGCTTGAAAACGCATGATTTGATTTATTATCTACCATTTATGTAGTAATTAAGAGACTGTTACACCAGTCTCGTTTCTTTTCTCCATTTCATTAAGGTAACACCTGTTCTCAATTTGGCATAACATTATACTTACATAGTGTTCTGACATTTCTGACAGGTTTGTGTGCTGATGTTGGTGTGGTATTGATTGTTTTATAAATCGCTGTGACTATGAAACCACCAAATCAGAGAGGAAGTGGTCACATGTTTGTAAAATTATGTGAGAAATTATGCTTTTCTTTGGAGCATCCTTGCACTCAGTGGAGTAGCAGGCTAACGTGTCTATATCAAGGGCTCATGACACCTCATGCTAGCTTGTACTGTGCCGTATCTTATGAAACAGAAATACAAAAAATGACGATGGGCGGAGCCAAAGAACCACAGTTTTAGCTAACTGGCAAAATTGAGTGGCAAAGAAGAATAGAAAAAAATAAATAAAATAAGTATCAATTATTTTTTCTCATTTATTCATGACCATAGCTCTCTTATTCTTGGAATGTCAGCAGTCTAACTAACTAGCTTTCCTAGATAGCTATAGGCTAGGCTAAAGCTAACTAGATAATCAATATAATTTAGTATGGCTAGATTGCTTTTTTTTCTAGATGTTTTTTCATAATGTTACCTGGGGTGCCATACCTCCTCTCTTACCCTCTTGTCTGATTCACTGGGCTTCAGTCCAACGTTACTTAGCCAGAAAAACAGTTTCTTCGGCTTCGCCCACTGAGGTTTCACTCAACCAGTGAGATTTCTTCTGCCTCCAGAGCAGCTCTGCCTCCAAGAAATGTCTGTAACTAAAACTCCAATCTCCAAATTGACGGCTTGAAAATGGCTCTTCATGCTGAATTGAGCCCAAGTTTCTTGGTGTTTTCAGACTCCCTCTTTAAGTGTTTCAGCCTCATACCTGGCTGTACGACGAGACCTCATCCATAATCTTCTGTCCAGAGGCAATAAAGCCATCCTAACTCTCCACTAGTGTCTGTCTGGCCCGGCTCTATTTCAGCCTCGCTCCTGCCATGCTACAGCGCTCACTGCTTCAGGCTGCCACCATATTTCAGCAGAAGTGTGTGTGTGCGTGTGTGTGTGTGTGTGTGTGTGTGTGTGTGTGTGTGTGTGTGTGGATGCAGTTGTATTGCAGTGAGAATGGAGATGCAAGTGTGTGTGTGTGTGTGTGAGAGAGAGAGAGAGAATGTATGTGTGTACAGTTGCACAGTCGTAGTGCAGCAAGAGAAGAGAAGCAGGTGTTTCGTGTGTGTGTGTGTGTGTGTGAATGAGTGTGTAAGTGTGTGTTGGGGCTAACTTTGTGAGTTTGTGTGCAACAAGGTTGTACTTTATGTCCAGTGAGTGTGTCGGTGTGTGACTGTGTGTGTGTGTGTGTGTGTGCGTGTGTGTGCGTGTGTGTGCGCAGACAGAGCAGAAGCAGACTGTATATACCCAGAGAGATATTCACCGTTCAGACAGTCTGCCTCCAGAGATAGAAGGCATTACTCTTCAGCTGCGGCCTTGCAACTCTCTCTCACTCACTCTCTCTCTCACTCTCACACTCTCTCTCTCTCTCTCTCACACACACACACACACACACACAGAGGGTTGTGCTAAACTGCCCGCACAGCTCTCTCTATCTCTCTCTCTCACACACAAAATCCTTAACACACACACACACACACACAGACACACACTTAATACCTACAACGCACACACACATCCGCACACACACAATCTCTCACTTACTCACTCACTCACACACACTCACATACACACAAACACACACACCACCTCTGTCTGTTGGGTAGGGTCATAAAAAAGTGCAAAGTCCTGCTTTTTCGTAAAGTGATGGTCTGAATCTTTTGCAGGAACTTTACACTGGGGTGTATTTCCACCGTGTTTTGCTGAATTCAGAGTAAACTATATATTTCTGCAAGAGGTTTTTGTTTTTATCTTTTTTTCCCCCTAAACGGCCTGGGTCAGAACGGCGAGAAGGAGGGCTGCTTTGGGGTTTTGCAAAATTGGAAAGGTGTGCTCTCGAGGTGCAGCAACACCAGAAGTTGATATACTGCATATATATATGAAAAGAAAAGAAAAACAACAACAGAGCAGCTTTGTAGCTGTGCCTGGTTGGCTGGTTGAATAGCTGGATGACAGGCTGTATTGCTGACTTTTGAACTGGATGACTGGCTGATTGGTTGAGTGACTCATTGAATATTGGTTGGCTTGCTGACTGGTTGACCGCACAGATGGCTTGCTGACTGACTGGATGGCTGACTTACTGGCTGAATGGCTCGCTGACTTATTCATTTTGGTTGTTGTGGTCCAACGAAGGGACGCCAGTGTTTCATCTGTAGCCAGATCTGCCTGTTATTTATGCATAGCAAACAGGAAATCTTTGTCATTCATCATAATGTGAGCCATAAATTCTCAAAGCATAGAATTTGTTAACGGCTATCAGCATAATTGGAATACTGCTGCCAAACCAAAAGCAAATAGTGATAGCTGTGATGTGCACACACATTTGGTGAAAGTTTAATTCAAGAAGATGTAGTTTAGTTTAGTTTAATTTGAAAATGTGCAGGTTTGTTTAGTTTTGTTTAGGTTTAGCTTTGTTTAGTTTAGTTTAGTTTAATTTAATATAAAGAAGGTGCAGATTTGTTTAGTTCAAGAAGGCATAGCTTTGCTTTAGTTTAGATTAAATTTTGTTTGGTTCAAGAAGGTGTAGCTTTGATTGGGTAGTTTAGTGTAGTTTAGGTTAGTTTAGTTTAGTTTAGTTGTGTTATGCCTGGTTCAGCTGGGGTTAAATTGGTGTAGCGGTGTGAAAAAGTTCTTACAGCAGGTACCTGCACTATAGTCCCCCTCTGAGGTAGAGTATGTCTGTCTGACTGCTGACTCTGGCTATGCATGATCACACTGAGACACACACCACACACACACACACACACACACAACTCCAGAGCTGACTGCTCCATTTCCCCGTCCTCTGTGAGAAAGAAAGAGAGAGTAAGAGACTTTGGGTGCGTTCACACTATTCTGCTTTTTTTCAAACTGCCAGCGTCTTTTTTACATGACAGTCAGTGGGGAGCTGGACGGAGAGCGGACGCCATGAAAAGACACTGTGCAAGGCGACTGCGGAACACAGCACTCTTGAGAAAAGTTGAGAAAACTTTTTTGAGGAGGACTAATGATGTGGACAGCTTTTGTGTGAGCTGACCAATCACAACACAGAAGAGGCAGGGTTTCACACTATGTAGGCAGCTGACAGTTTACGACAACAGCGACCAAACCCAACATGGAGAAAGTTAATAGTAGTTGTTTGTCTGATCATAGAGTCAGCATGGAGCACACTGGCTCTGTTGTGGAGTTTCTGTTAAGTGTCTGACAGGTGGACATCAGTACTGTTGGCTGCCAGTTGTTATAGAAACAAAGCACAAAATGCTGTTGAGGGAGTACTTTTCCTACAAAACAGCAGAACAGTGTGAACATGCCTGTAGTCATCGTGCTCATTAAAACTTTGTGATTTCTCTCTAGTTTTACTTATGACTTAGACTTTCATCATGACAAGAGACAAACATGTTCTTCTAATTGTGTCTTGGATCATACCTCAGTAAAACCACTCTCCCACTTTTCCCATGTTTCTTCAAAGAATAAATCCGCTACACCAGAGATAGTAAAACGGACATGATTTCCCACAATGCACCAGTGCACCAACTAGGAACATAAGGATTTACTGCTACATCTTAGCATTTGCAGTAACATCTCTGAAATACGAGAACTATCTGTAATTAACTCTTTGTTACCTTTTGTAAATAAAGTTTGCTGGATAGCTTGCTGTCATGTAGCTAACAACTTGGCTGCTAGCTGTCATCTCTCCAGTCAGTTTGTTTAGCCTACTGCCTTGCATCTGGCCTGCCAGCTGTGATAGCAGCCTGTTTGATGTTGATAAAGGATAACCATGGGGATCTTTTTTGGTAGTGCAGATGATAGTTTACCGCCAATATCACAAGTTATAGTTACCAAAACATTGAATTCCATTTGATATATCCAGGCCACGCTGCAGAGGAGTAGCCTAAATTTCCATTTTCTACATATTTATGTGAATTTTTGCCCCCTCAAACATTCTGGAGTGCACAATGCCCCTGAGCTTGCCCCGGCAGGGAGAAAGAGAGACTGAGGGGCCTATAGGGGAGAGACAGAGACAGTGACAGAGAGATGGAGAGTCTGAGTCTTTTCTGTGCTGACTCAGCTGTTCTGTGTGACCACTCTGTCTGTGTTTGCTCCTCTTGGCTGCTGGGATGGCAGGAGAAGAGGAGGACAGCAACAGAGCGAGGCCCCGGGGCCACCTGTAGTGGATGCACCTTCATCATCATCATCATCATCACACATCTGGAAGGGCCTCGCATCCTGTGTGAATCTCTTCCCTGATAACAGATCAGGAATGTGGTTGGATCGTAAAGGAGGTCACTGACCTCTTGGTAAATCACTCCATTTTCACTCTTCAAAGATGGTACCAAGAAACAGACTCAGTAAACAACCATAAAACACCAACACACAGCCTATCTCTGATAAGCCCCTAGGCTCCAGGGAGTCTGAAATGACACCCATTGGAATGTTGCCAAAATAAGAAGAAATCTGTGATACAGACTAATGAAAATTTGGATATCACATTGTGATGGACTTTAATGTATGTCTGTAATTTTGTGTGTAACTGTGATGTTTTATGGGATAGTTATTCATGGTATTCGTGTTGTGCATCTTTACATGGGACTTAGATGGCCATGTTTGATATTGAAATACTCAGTAATGTGTGCTGAATGCAATCAGGTTAATGTTATGACGGTAAAGTATATTGCATAGAGCTGGGAGACAAAACCTAAGTTTTGTGCATATGAAATGAGATTTTTCCCGCTGTAACACTACACACACTAACCCACACACACGCCCCCTCACACATCACAACAAAACCACATGCACACAAGCCCAACGCGGATTTCACGCCTACGTGGTCATGAACACGTTACAGTGAATCTACACAACTTTGCCTTAAACTTTGTCTCTGAGACTTTGTCTCCGAGATTCAACTCAACATCAGCTCCACGAGCCAAGAAGAAGAACCTGCTTCACCCTCCAACTGGTGAAGTGAGTCTGCCGCATCTGCCTGACAAACACACACACAAACGCCTATTCAGCGTGTGTGTCCTGCGTCTGCTAAGACATCGCTATTCAGCTAAAACGCAAATCTGACAATCATCGGATCCGCTGGTCGGCGAGAGCCTTGAGAGACCAGCACGTCATTCGTCCAGAACTTCGAGTGGGTCAGCCTTGAGAGACCCACACACCACCAACTCGCCGAGTGTGCAGCCTGCTCCGCCCCGCTGTGACCCTGCCGAGTTCAACTCAGAATCTTCGTTGGATCTTCATCACCTACCAGGCCCGTTGAGCTGAGATTCTTCACAGCCTCCCAGACTCTGCGTGCCTCCTCCTCCTCCAGTCCCCGGTTGTGGCGTATGTATGATCATTGTCCGCTGGGCATCACGCATGCACTACACATAGTTATTCCATTACATGACACTCCACTTCATCCACTTAGTGTCTCCCTATGATTCGTAACTCAGCGCTCTGCAAGTCTGTGCATAATCAGATATAGGCTACCCCCGTTATTGATTATTCAGCTTGTTCAGTGTTCAGGCATTATTGCCTTTGGTCCCACTTCTTAGCTGGGTCATATCCTCCAGCGTTCAATTTATACCATTGTGTGTTGATTACCTCATTACTATTATAAACGCATTTATTCATGTTACTCATTCACCACATTTCACTTGTATCTACCTCATATGCCTTTATTGATTTCACTGTTTATTGAGTGTGCTTTAGTAGAAATAAACATATTCTTTCACATAAAGTTCTCTCTTGTGTTCATTGTCTGGGTTTAAATTCAAGCAAGCTCGGAATTCATTCCTTCAAATGAGACTAATTGATTTGTCTGTTATCTGGTGCCCCATTCTTTAAATTCTATTGAACTAATTCTAAATTGTTTGATATCAGACACCATCAATACGTAACACCCACTACATCTTGGTGCGGCCCGCGTGAGGCGGACTTGCTTGAATTGCCCATACAATCAACTCAATATTCAGTGTTCATGTGCAATAGCAGGAGATATACTGTATATGTGGCTCATGTGCTTGTGAACTGGAAGTACTGATTGTTGATGTTTGTGCCGTCAGAAGACGCTTAGGAAGTGCTTGAAACTGTAGCTATTGCCTGGTTAAATAGCGGTCTAGTTGTGTGCATTAATATTAATGTTGCAGTATTGTGCGGCATCCGCCTTTGTACTGTAGATTGAGGCATTTACGCCTGATTGTGCGTGTATCGCACCTTAGCCAATAATAGTGCTTTTGAGTAGTACTCAGAAAGTTACTACAGGCTCATTGTGTCTAGACTGTTGTTTTGAAGTGCTGATCTATACGGACGTGCCTGTAGATTTAGCCAAGCGATCGCATTGTGTAAAGTTCCGTGGTGGTAAAAGCTTAGCCCCCTTTTATCGTCTCTGCTGGGCCGCAGATCGGAACGTGTGGGTAAATCTCCGCTCTTAGTGAGCAATTGAGCGAGTTTGTTAACTTGTTGCATGCAGACTCAGCTGGAGAACTACTGTTTACCCTTAGCTTGCCAGCTAACCTTTAGTCGCGCTCGTAGCCGAACTAACTTGTCAAGCTGTGCTGTAAGCTGTTAAAGACCCTCTTGATTAACGCTTGAATAGACAAAGCTAACGTCGGGTCGATTGTGCCGCACAATCACCATTGTGAGCCATAGTGCCATAAGGTCAATTTATTGTGTGTAGCTTTTCTCTTGCTGGCCGCCGAGCCACAGCTGCGAGTATTCCACTTCCGGTGTATCCAGGTCACCGTGGTGACGTTGCAGTAGACCACTCACGTTACAGCGCCAACCTCCAGCCGCGGAGGAACGTGTAACTGTTGGTGTGTATCTTATAAGCCCACCTGAGTGGCGAAATTGTGTGTTTCTTGCTTGTACGCTTGACACAAGATTGTGAATGCAGTGTACATTCACCCGAATAAATTAATCAGACAATTAGGCAGACAATTTATTGTGTGGTGGTTTGGTTGGAGTGGCTCACCAGCAACGCCCAAACATTGCTCCAGCTTACTAAGCTAACTACTGTAGCCTCCCCACAATAAGCAAGGTGTGCTAATGCTCTCCTAGCCTAGCCTAGCCTAACCTAGCCTAACCTAGCCTGACCTAGCTTGACCTAGCCTAACCTAGCCTAGCCTAGCCTAGCCTCCTAGCCTAGCTCAAACTAGCCTAGCTTTTGCTTACCTTAGCTAAGCTCATAGCCTTTAGCGTAACACAGGCCGTGCTCACCTAACAAATAGGGATTTCTAGCACCTTTGTCGCCTGATGCATGCTTACCTCAGCTAAGCTACTAGCTCGTACCACTAGCAGTATTCACAGAACTAGTGTCGCTAACAGCCCTTTGCCTAGCTGTGTGTGTTGAATGCTTGAATCAGTTGGCTTACTGTCAACTCATTAGCATTGCTCAAGGCCTGCTAACTTTAGCAGTAGCATTACAGGAGCTATTGTTGCTTGAGAGAAGAGGCTTGCTAACACCCTGATTAGCCATTAGCCCAGATAGTGATAACTTGAATGCATCTCCTGTCACTAATTACATTGACTAAATTGATGCATTGGATTAACCCTGCAGAATACTACTTCAGCAATTAGCTGTCTGCATTAACGACCTGTTGAATGCGTGCATGTTGCATGCCCTCTGAACTGTACTTTCACAGTTATTTCTTAACTAGGGTTCAATAACCATTCTGAAGGTATTGTAGCTCACACGTGTTGCATGTGTACACCTCCTCATCAACCAGTGTATACAGCCAGAGCACACACGTAGCAATAGTGAAAGGAAGCCTAGCCTTAAAGTGCCTATCCATCCATAGATCAAAATGGCTCAGGGCCTTACCACTATAGAGCAGCTTGTGATTGATTTAACTGACTCAATCAATCCAAATTATGTTGAGAAGATTAAAGATCACACGACAGATCAATTGCTCGATACAATCGAAGATCTCCGCGAGTCAGTTGACTTGAGCAAAGCAAGGGATAAAACAGCGACGATAAAATTCCTTGCGAGTCTCTCACTCGCTGCGCTTGCACTGACCAAGACCCTTCGAGCCGAGCTTGGTGCATCACAGAACATGACCGTGAGACAACAAGATGTCATCACGAAGCTTCAAAGTGACAAGCTTGCAACAGAAGGTAGACTAAACGAGGTGCGAGACCAAGTAAAAGTGAGTACAGGTAAGGTTGAACAGCTCACTAAAGAAACACAGGAGATGCAAACCCAAGTCGGACAGCTCATCAATGAAAATGACGAGTTGCAAGCCCAGGTCGATCAACTCACCAAGGAAAAGGAGTTGCTGCAAGAAGACCTCGAGGCGGAACAATCAGAGAAGGATGGTGAAACCCTCTCTGGAGCCACCATGGTGGTGATTGATCTCAAAGCCCAGATCGTAGAAAAGGAGAGGCAGATTGAAGAGCTAAGCAGGCGTATGGATAGGGAACATGTTCTGCTAACAGAGGCAGACACCCACCATGCTCTTGAAATGGTGAAGCTCAGAGGCCATGTCACGCAACTCACCCAACAGCTTGATCAGTCTCAACTGCTAGCTCAGGAGACCGACAGGGAACTCAGAGATGTGAAATTCAAATACGATGTTGAGAAGGAATCATGCGATGGTTACATCGATGCACTCCAGCAACAGAAGGATGCCATTCGAGAAACTAAATGTAAGTATGAAGACCTCCTAAGGAAACATGAGGCAACACAGTCGGAGCTTGACACCACCAAAAGAGAGTATGAGTACACCAGGGCCGAGAGAAGAAGACAGCAGGAAATCTTGAAGCATGTTCTCCCTGCTGCGACGTCGGCCAACACAGGCCAGGAGGACAGAACACCTCCTTATGGCTCAAACACATTCTATACCACAGTGGATGAAATCACATCTACCCCAGCTGTGGGAGGAGCCTCTTCGTCTCCTCAAATTCCCCGAGCAGACCCTCAGGAGGCGTATCGACTTTATCAGCCTCCAGTCCCAAAGGGTATGTACACCAGAGACCTAGACAAAATTGCTAGGAACATCTCAAGGTTCGACCCGGTCCTGGGTGGCTCAAATGATACTGCTATGTACCTTAGACAGTTGGAATACCACCTTCATAGACATCCAGAAGCACGAGTGGATGACAAGGTGTACCTCTTGAAAGCCACCTCCAGTCGAGAGGTGAACAGCTTCATCGAACGACAAGCTCCCATAGTCCAAGCTGACTACAACGCATTGACTCAAGCCCTGATGCGAGAATTTTCCAATATCAGCGACAACGAACCTGATTTAGCAGCCGCCATGGCTATCAAACAGTCCAAATATGAGACGCCCCATAGCTACTACCACCGCTTACGCAAGACATACTTCGGCAATAAGAATGAGCCAGGAATGGAGGAAGATAAGTCATTCAAACAGCTCTTTGTCCGCAATTTACACCCAGCCACAAGCCTTCATCTGGGTGTTGCTGCAGATGAACGCACATTGAACAGCCTCCAATTGCGTGAACTTGCTACAAGGGCCTTCAACAAACTGAAATCTTCACAGAGTAAATCTGCTGAACCCCAGATTGTGAGCATGGATGATGAGTCACGTATGAGGGAACTACAACTTGAAGGCGTCCCAAGCTCCCACATGCCACTCACCACCGTGGAAGCATCGCGGCCAACACACGGTAAGAACTCTAGGTTTCACTCCAGGCACACTGATTCTCTGAAAGACTCTCAGTCTGGTAAGTATAGAGTCGGAAACCGCCCCGCTAACCAAAATGAACGCCAACCTGCACGTGACCGCCCGCGGTCACGAAACTTTGGCAACGATAGGACTCATCAGAGGTCCAGCGATTATCATCGTCGCGATGGGTCTCACGACGACAGGCGCCGCCAACGGTCATACCGTTACCGCCGTGATAGATCACCAGAGGACGGTGAAACACATAAGGAAAACCAGGAGCATGGTAAGACATCCAACGTGTTATCTCAAGACATGAAGACCCTGTGTAAAGAGTTCATGAGTGAAACAGTGAAGGAAATGCTCCGAAAGCGCAAGGAAAAGGATAAAAAGCAAGCATGACTGGCGGCGGATCAGGACGTCGCATCTCCCCACATCAGTGACAGCTGTGGGCAGAGAAAGGCGCCTGATCCACCAAGGGGTGCACGCAAGCAATCCCAGACCCGCTTGCCCATCACAACTGAAACTAACCAGAGCATTTTGGTGACAATGGCCCCTGGCATCGGCAACAATGACAGCTCAGATCCTGGAGATTCAGACAATGAGTTGTACTTGGGAATAGATGATGAACGAGTCACATGTCTGACACCTCCATCCACAGATCCCAATTCACATGCTGAGATGGTAACCAGGGATCTGGTCATGCCTGCCGAATCAGAAGCCGACGCTACAGTTCTTACGGTTCAACTAGAGTCAGACATGGCGCCTGTCAATGCAGAGATCCTAACGGTGAATGGAAGCCCTCCCTTCCGTCAGTTCTTATGTGACCTCACCAGGAAAGGGACAGGACGAAAGCTGTACCTCACAACCATGCTTGAAAACTCTTTAGTCTGTGAGGCTCTTGTGGACACAGCAGCTGACTTGACGGTCATGTCTAGTGCCTTGTACGAACAACTGCAGAAATCCTGTCGCTTGAATAACAGATATCTCAGACTGAACCAGTGTGAAGTTAGCGTGAGCGGCTTCACCCAAAACAAGACTCCCCTTGACCGGGTGATACTTGCTGAATTCAAAATCGGACCACTGCATCTTGTCCACCCAGTCTATGTGTCAAGAATAGACGCATTTCCAGTGCTTCTGGGGTTGGACCTCTTAGAACGGTTCGAAGCCTTGATTGACATCAAGAACCTTAAAATCTACGCTCAGGTCAGAGAGCCATTGCCCATTTCCGATAAACGGATACGGGAAGTCCAATGCAATTCTCTGTGCATGAGCCTTCCAACTCAGACTGCCGCCCTTGAAAACGCCACTCTTGAATCAGCATCAGGCGGAACCAGTCAGGCTCCAGAGCCATGGCCACCTGCTGAGCTCATCCACAACCGAGACACATTTCTGTGCTCTTTGGATCCGTCACAGTCTGAAGGATACCGCCCCCTTGTGGTAAACGGCATTGAAGTGCAAGGTGTTCATGTTGAGGATGTCACATTGGCCCTCTGGGCAGAAAAATCTGCCATCAGCCTTGAACTCTTCTCCCAACTTGAAAAGGATCACTCCTGCTTCCCATTAGTGGAGAAAGCTGTCAGATTTCCTTTGGGTACAGTTCCCCAAACAACGGCCACTGCCAAGGGCATTGCCGCCATTCCTGTGCGTTGGGGAAAGAAGCACTTTGTTCACTACGTGCTGGTAGTGCCTGATCTGCCATCCTCTGTGTGCATCGGCTGTGACATGTTGGTCCGTTTGGGCGTTCAGCTCGACACCATCAACAACGCACTATGGTCCTTGGCCAGTGTGGCTCCAGATGCCTGCTCCTTTGACCCAAAGCACATGCGCTCAGGACAGACAATACCTGACGCCTGTCAAGCCATCGCCGAGCACGCCGTCACTGTGCCAGCGCGTACCGCGGAAGTCGCAATTCGTCTAAACATGCAGAAAGACCAAAAACTTAATGGCACGTTGACATACTTCCAACCTTCACCCACATTCTTTGATTTGGGCCTGTCTCTTGAAGGTACACCACTTCTTGAACTCCAATCCCGCTCCACCTACCTGTTGGTGCAGAACCTCACCACAACGGCTGTCGTGATCCCCAGGAATGAAGTTCTAGGCCACTTCATAAGTGCAGACTTCTATGACTTCGAGTTAACTGTTCCTGTGATTGGGGACATCCCCGCCGAACTGCAACCTGACCATCGACATGGCAATGTTGTGTTCACAAGCCCAGCAAAAGCCATCGCTCTTGTCACTCAACTTCCAGTCAGTCAAGATCTGGTGTGTAGGGTCGACTTAACTGACACCCAACATATGATTGTTCACACCATGACCGAAGGTTCTCCCTCAGATGATGACCAGGGACCTTCCGGTCCCACAATCCAGTCCTTGGGCACCGAGAATGTCCACTTGATCTCCACCAAGCCACCGGATGGCATGGTGGAACCTTTCCCAGGTTTTGAGGCACAGGTACAGCAAAAGCTAGCTGAAGCTGATGCTCTCGAAACCGATGAACAGCGTGAACAGCTACGCAGACTCTTCTACAAATATGGGAACTCTTTCGCCAAAGACTCCTTTGACTGTGGCCTCGCCACTGTCCACACGGTGAAAATTCCCACACGCCCAGGCTCCCGTCCAGCCTTTGTGCGGCAATATAAGATCCCGCTTGCCGCCTATAAGCCAGTGCAGGAAATTCTCGACACCTTACTGGAACGAGGTATCATCAGGCCATGCAACAGCACATACAGTGCATGCCTGTGGCCGGTGCTGAAACCTAACGGCAAGTGGAGACCTACCATTGACTATCGCGAACTAAACAAACAGGTTCCTTTGTCCAGGTGGCCCATGACCCAACTGGGTCAAGAACTCCCGAAAGTCAGGGATGCACAATTTCACAGCACGCTGGACTTGACATCCGGCTACTGGAACCTGCACGTTGAAGAGGAAGACCAACACAAGTTGGCATTCACTTTTGCAAACAAACAATACACCTTCACTCGGTGTCCCTTTGGGTACAATAATGCACCCGCTGAGTTCAACATCTTCTTGCATAAGGCTTGTCCAGATGCTGCCGCCCGCGGCACGATTATCTACGTCGATGACATCTTGATGAGGAGTCACACCTTTCTTGATCACTTGGCTGAGTTGGATCACGTCTTAGGCCAATTAACCACAGCCGGCGCTAAGGTCAGCATGGAAAAGGGCCAATGGTGCCGCCGGAAAGTTGACTATGTGGGCGTCCTTGTCGGCCCAGATGGCATTGAGCCACAGGCCAGTCGCATACAAGGCGTCCGCGATCTCAAGACACCCTCCAAGCTGACTGAGCTTCGGAGCTTCCTTGGCATTGTCAACTATTCAAGGCAGTTCATTGAGAACTATGCCGACATCGCCAGACCACTGACCTTGCTCCTGCACAAGGACACATCTTTTGTCTGGGGCAAGGCACAAGACCATGCCTTCCAGACCTTGAAAGACAAACTCTGTTCTGCACCTTGTCTGGTCTATCCGAACGCGGATAAAGAGTTCCACCTCGAAGTTGGATTCTCTGAGCACTGCCTCAGTGCTGGTCTCTATCAAAAATATGACGACGACAAAAGGGTAATTGGCTACGCTAGCAAAATGCTCCTCTTGAACGAGTGTAAGTATTCTGACTGTGAAAAAGCCCTCCTTGCGACCGTCTGGGCAGTTAAACACTTCACGTGTGTCATCGGAGGTCAAAAGGTCGTCATGGAGACTTGCCACCAACTCATCACTTTCCTCAACAGCCAAAGAATTAAGCATAGCAATGTAACAAGCTATCGCATTGCAAATTGGCTGTTGGCTTTGCAAAGTCATGACGTGCATGTCAAGTATGCTCAAAACAACAAAGCCGCCTTGGGTCAAGGCCTGGCTGCCTGCACCGAGTGCATTCGGGGGGACGCTGCTCCAGCACCTCCGCAGCTCGACCCTCCACTTGAACCCTCTCGGCACCACTACCACGACGACAATGCCTGCCAAAACATGATCACAGCCTATGTTGATGGCTGTTCTTTCCACCACAAACATGAACTCCAGGCCGGTGTGGGTGTGGTATGGATTGAGGATCAACCCTGCACACCCCAGTGTTTTCAACTTGGGCCAAAATCCTCACAGTATGCCGAAATTGCTGGTATTCTCATTGTTCTGCAAACCGTTGTGAAACACGGCCTCAAGCAATTGGTCATTTGTACTGACTCCAACTACGCTAGGCTGAGTTTCATGTGCCACCTACCAACCTGGAAGCGAAATGGCTTCGTCACCTCAGCCAAGAAGCCCGTCAAACACAAGGAACTCATAATGGTATGCGACCATCTCGTGAACATGCATGACATGCAAGTTTACTGGAAGAAGGTCAAAGGCCATTCACGTCTGCCCGGTCTTGACAAGGAGCTCAACGACCGCACCGACATCCTTGCCAAGGAGGGAGCCGTCGCCGGCACCTCCTGGACATTCTCTGAGGAATGGCTTCCTAATGAGCCTCCTCCCATAATCCTTGCGGTGACTCGTGGCCAGGCAGCCAAGACCGCTGCCCAGGCCCACACCGATCCAACCGCCTACAAAAATGACTTTGTGGCAGTTTCACTCGCGCCACCATTCACTGACTCGGATCTTGTCTCCATGCAAGCTCGAGACCCAGCCATCCATGCTATGATCCGACACCTGACCTACCCTGATGACCACCCCATCTCTGATGAAGACAAGCGCGATGTTCTTGACCTCAAGCACCTGTATACTGCAAAACGCAACTTGAGGCTTGAGAAAGGTCTTCTCGTACATGTCTCCGAGCAACTAACTTCACCTCAGCTCGTTGTTCCTCGGAGCCATCGGGGGGTGATGCTCGTCCATGCGCATGACACGCCCTGTGGCGGCCACAGAGGCGTCAAAGCAACTTGCGACTCATTGCGCCAAGTAGCCTACTGGCCACACATGCAGCAAGATGTGGCTGACTACGTCAAAGGCTGCCTGGTTTGTTGCCAGTTCCAACCTGCCAACGCCAATCACAGAGCCCCTTTACAACGTAGAGGTGTCGCTTTTCCTTGGTCTGACCTGCAAATCGACTGGGTCGGCCCTGTCCCCACTTCGACAAGACAAAATAAGTACTTTCTCACTGTGACGTGTGCCTTCACCAAATGGGTAGAATGTCTTCCTGCCCCTAACGACACGGCACACACCACTGCCCAACTGCTGATGAACCACGTGTTCTCCAGGTATGGGTTGCCCACTCGCGTGGACTCAGACAGAGGAAGCCACTTTACCGCAGCAGTCATGACCGAACTTTGGCAAATCCTGGGTGTAAAATCCCAGGTGCACATTGCTTACCACCCACGAGCCTCAGGCCAGGTGGAGCGTGCCAATCGAACAGTTGTCAGCATGTTGAAGAAATATGTGTCGGCAAACCAACGTGACTGGGATGTCAAGCTGCCTTTGGTGTTGATGGCCATCAGGGCCACACCCCATGCAGCGACGGGGGTCTCCCCCTTTGAAATGATGACGGGAAGACGGATGACACTCCCGTTGCATCTGCTGTATCAGCCAGGAGACACCAATGTCACTACTGCATACACCACCCACCAATATGTCTCAGACTTGAAAGCGCACCTGAAATCCACCTTTGCCTTTGCACAAAAGAACTTGCAACAAAGTGTCGAAGGCAGGAAGGCTTACTATGACCACAAAGCTTCCCACGATGAACTCCAAGTGGGGGACAAGGTCTGGTATTACATTTTCAGCCACCCAGTGGGGGTCTCCAAGAAATTTCTGCCCCATTGGGCAGGCCCCTATGAGATCACTGAGAAACTCTCCCCAGTGGCCTACCGAATCAAAATCAGCAGGGGACAACAGGACCCCACCTTTAAATGGGTTCACAGGAACCAAATCAAGCTGCACAAAAACCCCATGGGACGCGTAGGGGCATTGCCTGCTGTAGATTAGAACAACCCATAGAATTCCTTTCACTGCACCGCTGTGTGCACTCCCCTCAACACCCCTTGCCGTTGTGTGATTAGTAGTGTAACCGTTAGTGGCCGAGTCACCTGGCAACTGTCCAGGGTGCCCGCAATTAATTTTAGTGACAGTAAGGAACACTCCCAACAACCATAACTGACCACTGGGTCAATTCAGGGTGCGCTAGAGCACACCTGTCCTGATACGTGTGAGAAGCCTCCAGCTTGGCTAGCTTCGCACCTGTGAAATAACCCGTGCTGTGACTAACTAACCTCTGCCGTCAGCTGATCGGCTTAACCAAGTCTCACTAGCCAGAGTCATGTGTGGTGTGCTGTCTAACCACCGCGCTTCATCTGCTTGCATGCCCCTCTCTGTTGTCCTCAGGATGGAGATTTTCTGGTTGATGCTGATCCTATGCTGTGCGTCGGTGACCCCGCAGTCTGGTGTCGTGTCCCCGGGACCCACCTCAGGCATTGTCCTGCGTGAGCAACAGGGGCTTTTGATCACCGAATGCAAGACACACATGCAGCGAGTTTATGTCCGAGTAAACCCAAAGGAAGTGTATAAGAAACACATTAACATTGGTCGTGACACAAGTTGGGCTAGTCAGAATTGGGCCAGAGATCAACTCAGCCATGCTGAAGTTGACACCACACACATGTTGCACCAGCTTGAGAAGTTCACGGTTACACAAGCGGAATTGCATGGCTCGCCGCGATCTAAACGTTTTCTGGGTGGACTATTGACAGCTGCCTCTGCCATTGGCTCCCTGTTTTCCATCGGGACATCCACAGTGAATGCAGTCCGTCTTTCCACTGTTAAACAACAGATCACCGATTTGCATGCAGAACTGCCCGAGATTCGCCGACAGATAACGGAGCAGACTTCAAAGCTCCAGACGATTGGTAGAACCCTCCAAGACACTATAGTTGTCCTTAACACCCACAGCACTATTATCAATAAGACTCTTCACTCTGTAAGTCATTTACTAGAGGTAGTGCACTATGACGTTGCCCACATGCAAACTGTTAGTATGTTAATGATGGACATGCTCAGAGAAATCAGTTCCTCCATTGACAATCTAGCCATGAGCCGCATACCTTCCTATCTAGTACCCCTTAGCTTGGTGCAGGACATCCTCACAAGAGCTACCGCTAATGAAGCTAATTCCTTGCAGGTACACTTAGCCTACAGCCTAGGTAGTGCTCTCCCCTTGTATGTGAATCCAGAGGCTCGAGAACTGGCCTTTCTGCTTAGCCTCCCAATAATTGACAAGAGGAACATCTACAGGTTGAAAGATGTGGTGAATGTTGGCATGTGGCGGGGTGACACTCATGTAAAAATCAACACCCCTCCAGTTGTAGCTTACCATGATAGCAACCCAAACTTGCATTTAGTGCCTAACCTCATGATGTGCACATTGACTAAAGACATCCATTATTTGTGTCCCAGCAAACCTTTCGTCAGGGACGACACTGACAGATTGTGTGGAATTCGACCGTTGAGTGACACCTCACGTTGCAGAGCCCAGGTTACCCCCCGCTCTGATGTCACCGACACGCAGGTAGAACTAGTTGGAAAACGGTGGCTAGTGAATTCACCTGCGTCCTCTGCCACCCTCACGTATGGAAGATATGACACTGCTAACAAGATCACTCTGCTTAACCACACTATGTGGATTGAGGTCCCACCGGAGGCAATCCTCCATATTTCGGACCTAGCCCTCTATCCATTGCCCAAGGAAAGCTATGAGAGCGAAATTGAAATTCCTGATGCCTTTGGCGAACACCCTCTCGAGATCGACCCCATTCTGCAGGACCAAATTGATTATAAGGGGACCAAGGCTATTGATTTGAGTGTCCTGAACTCTGTTCTGCATGTTACCCCAGTGCAAACAAACGATGTGTCCCTTCTCCAGGCCTGGTCGACTGCAGACAGCCTTCTGTGTGCATTAGTAGTTCTTGGCTATGTTCTAATTGGTATGATCGCGTACCGTGGCAAGCCACACTTGCACAGCTGCATGACTTGCTGTAAGAAGCAGGGTCTCACCATGAGCCTTAGAGAGTCAACACAGGTTCCCAAGACTGACAATTCTGATAGCCGAGACACTGACCCTGTAGAACTCCCGAGCCTGCGTGCCGCCCACTCTGGCGCTGCCCCTCAGCTGCTCATCAATGAGTCAGGTAGCATGCCCTCACTGATGCTTCCCTTTTAGCCATGATATAGGCTCAGTTAGATATCACCAGTAGCGTTAGGACATTGAATATAGTCATTAGTACATGCATACACTTAGTGCATGCCGAGTAGACAATATAGTGGTAAGATTTAGTATATGTGTCCATCACATCACTCCACCACACGACACTCATTTGTGTCAAGTATACTGTGAACATGGACACACCTCACTGCCCATGCCTGATGATGATCAGGCTGTATGTCAATGCTGCTTGTCTGTGCCCTGCAATGCTGTTCCAGTTTCTTCCAGTGATACATCATTGCCGGACAAGTGGGGGATATGTAGTGGATGCACCTTCATCATCATCATCATCATCACACATCTGGAAGGGCCTCGCATCCTGTGTGAATCTCTTCCCTGATAACAGATCAGGAATGTGGTTGGATCGTAAAGGAGGTCACTGACCTCTTGGTAAATCACTCCATTTTCACTCTTCAAAGATGGTACCAAGAAACAGACTCAGTAAACAACCATAAAACACCAACACACAGCCTATCTCTGATAAGCCCCTAGGCTCCAGGGAGTCTGAAATGACACCCATTGGAATGTTGCCAAAATAAGAAGAAATCTGTGATACAGACTAATGAAAATTTGGATATCACATTGTGATGGACTTTAATGTATGTCTGTAATTTTGTGTGTAACTGTGATGTTTTATGGGATAGTTATTCATGGTATTCGTGTTGTGCATCTTTACATGGGACTTAGATGGCCATGTTTGATATTGAAATACTCAGTAATGTGTGCTGAATGCAATCAGGTTAATGTTATGACGGTAAAGTATATTGCATAGAGCTGGGAGACAAAACCTAAGTTTTGTGCATATGAAATGAGATTTTTCCCGCTGTAACACTACACACACTAACCCACACACACGCCCCCTCACACATCACAACAAAACCACATGCACACAAGCCCAACGCGGATTTCACGCCTACGTGGTCATGAACACGTTACAGTGAATCTACACAACTTTGCCTTAAACTTTGTCTCTGAGACTTTGTCTCCGAGATTCAACTCAACATCAGCTCCACGAGCCAAGAAGAAGAACCTGCTTCACCCTCCAACTGGTGAAGTGAGTCTGCCGCATCTGCCTGACAAACACACACACAAACGCCTATTCAGCGTGTGTGTCCTGCGTCTGCTAAGACATCGCTATTCAGCTAAAACGCAAATCTGACAATCATCGGATCCGCTGGTCGGCGAGAGCCTTGAGAGACCAGCACGTCATTCGTCCAGAACTTCGAGTGGGTCAGCCTTGAGAGACCCACACACCACCAACTCGCCGAGTGTGCAGCCTGCTCCGCCCCGCTGTGACCCTGCCGAGTTCAACTCAGAATCTTCGTTGGATCTTCATCACCTACCAGGCCCGTTGAGCTGAGATTCTTCACAGCCTCCCAGACTCTGCGTGCCTCCTCCTCCTCCAGTCCCCGGTTGTGGCGTATGTATGATCATTGTCCGCTGGGCATCACGCATGCACTACACATAGTTATTCCATTACATGACACTCCACTTCATCCACTTAGTGTCTCCCTATGATTCGTAACTCAGCGCTCTGCAAGTCTGTGCATAATCAGATATAGGCTACCCCCGTTATTGATTATTCAGCTTGTTCAGTGTTCAGGCATTATTGCCTTTGGTCCCACTTCTTAGCTGGGTCATATCCTCCAGCGTTCAATTTATACCATTGTGTGTTGATTACCTCATTACTATTATAAACGCATTTATTCATGTTACTCATTCACCACATTTCACTTGTATCTACCTCATATGCCTTTATTGATTTCACTGTTTATTGAGTGTGCTTTAGTAGAAATAAACATATTCTTTCACATAAAGTTCTCTCTTGTGTTCATTGTCTGGGTTTAAATTCAAGCAAGCTCGGAATTCATTCCTTCAAATGAGACTAATTGATTTGTCTGTTATCTGGTGCCCCATTCTTTAAATTCTATTGAACTAATTCTAAATTGTTTGATATCAGACACCATCAATACGTAACACCCACTACACACCTGAGGCTCTGGGTCCACCTGAGGCCCTGGGTCCACCTCTGGAGTTTTAGCGGTTAATGCTAAAACAACGCTTGTGGGAAGGGATTGTCCCGCTGATGTCATGCAATTATTGTTAACCCGTTTGAAGCATGTTGCTCTTTTGCCAAAGGTTTTTGAAAGACAGTTCCATCATGATTGGAGTTCTTGCCTCTCGCTCACAGTGATGGAGTAAAATAAAGGAGTGTTTTTCCATGCTGTTTAGAATTGAATGGGAGTGAATGAGCCAAGAGGTATGGCAAAGCTGATTTAAAAATAGGCTATCTAAAAGGGATGGAAAATGTAAGAGCAAAACCTAAAGTCACACTGGAATAAACTTCTAGCATGTTTAAACTTTAAGCACAAATGTCACAGGACTGGGATGAGTCATGATTAGTGCTTCCCAAAAGCATCTGTTTAGCTCTGCTTGCATCCAGTGGACAGAAGGCCTTACTATTCCCAGTCTTCTCTCCTCTCCTCTCTTCCTCTGATGCCTCAGTGATTGCTAGTCTTTCTGGGGTGTTCAAAAAAGCCTTTACAGCACAGCTGACATCACAAAACAGATATACACTACAGCATGATAAACATTACTAGGGATGTAACGGACATTTGTGACATGAAATTTGATGATGTGCACTGTGGAGTTATGAAAGTATTTCAGTTGTGGTCACATATCTAAGGAATGACATTCAGAATGGCCTTTTCTCTTTTGCACTGTCTGTACATCACAAAGAAATAGCAGAAGGAATAATGCCTTTTTTGTATTTACTTGCTTGGTTGGAACGCTGTTTCAGAGACATTTTCACCTTGCTGAGGAAAAACATAAATGTGAGGGGAAACCTGCATGTAGAATGTACAATAGACCTTCTTTTCCTATGTCTAATGTGTATTAATGCAGGTTTGAGGCTAAATTACAGTCCCTTAATGGGTTTTTTAATGAGCTATAGGTAACTGTTTCCCCCCTGTCCCTCCAATTACACCTGAGACTAGTTATCTAACTGTGAACAAGGTGACTGGCATACATGAAGTACCAGGGGGAGGACATATGTACATACATACACACACACACACACACATGTGAACACCTGCCATCATGTGCACACGCACTCAAATACACACGCACACATGTATATACACACACACATACACATGAATGCACGCACATCATATGCACAAAGACACACGCAAACATACATGCATGTATTCACACAGACAAAGTGGCACCTTGAAACTCTCTCTGTCCCTCTCTCTCTGTCTCTCTCTCTCGCTCTCTCTCTCACACACACACACACACAGAGTCTGGGGAGGATACGCACGCACTTAGCTGTGAAACACTTCCCACTGTGATTATTAATTACATCCTCCTTCCCTTGCCACCTGTGTGTGTTTGTGTGTGTGTGTGTGTGTGTGGTGTGTGTGTGTTGTCCTGGGAATTCAATGTATAGCACACATCACTACACTTCCCCTTCCTCTCTCTCTTTCTTGCTCTCCCTCATTTTCTCTCTCCTTCCCTCCCTCTCTCTGTCTGTTCTGATCTCTCCTTTCTTCTTCCCTTCCTCCCTCTATTTCCCCATTTTCTTTCCCTCTCTTCTTCCCTCTCTCTCTCTCTCTCTCTCTCACCCTCTATCTCTCTCAGATGTAATGGCCCAACTTGTCAGCACACTGCAGGGAATAAGCAAAGGCAGCCAGCATTGATAATTAAAGGTGTAAATGAGAGAGAGGGAAAGACAGAGAGAGACACACAGCACTGCTGGATTTTAAAATGGATATTAAGAGGTAGGAGGAGGAAGAAAATAGGGGTGGAAAGCGACGTGAAATTCCTAGATGTTTTTTTTTTACTTTGTTGACATGCTCCCAGAGATCACCTGTCAATCAAACAGTGTGCCCAGTACTGTGATGGTTTTTTTTTTCCCTTGGGTTTTCTGTTGATGCAGTTTGATTTTCTGTAGGTGGCGCTCTTTTCTTTGTCTGTTCAGCCTTTGTCACTATCGCTGCTCATACTAACTACCCAGTTCTGTTTATTACAAACAAATTAGAATAGATTTGTCCCCGGAAAGTCCTACCAGAGACCAGGTTGGAATCACTATTGTGTTATATGAATTGGCATTAAAGTGACATTTATTTCTATGAAAATGTTGTGGATTATTCCCTTACAAACTCTTCTTTCACAATGTGCACAGTTGTTGTACTTGACCACTGATTATGAAAGCCTTGTCCTAGAAATAAAAAACGCAGAGAATCTAGGCTTGGGCTGATGATACATGCACAGTGACATTTTACATTGAGTCAGTATGAAAAAGAAGGACCAGTAAATTGAACAATTTCCACTGTGCATCTCTCTAATACAAGTCCTGGCTCCCTTTAAGAACAAGGTCTTGTGAGTCATTGTTAACCTTTGTTTAACCAAGTAAGCTGACAAAGAACATTATTTAATTTACAGCAACAGCCTGGGCCTACTTGCTGGGGGGAGGTAGAATAACATTAACGGCTAAAAATATATGAATATCAAGCACCTAATATAGAGTAGGGCCACCTTTTGTTTTCAGAACAGCTTCAGTCCTCCTTGGAGTGCCGTCATACAAGTCCTGAACTGTGTGTAGTGAGATATTTTAGCATTTTTAAAGAAGGAAAGCCTCCAGTTCTTTGAGGGATGAAGGAGCTAGAAATCTGCTTCACATAAAGGTCCAACAATGTTTAGATCTGGGGAGGCAATGGAAGGAATTTGAGTTCATCCAGGTCAGAATGTACCACAGAGGTGCTGATTCATTTCTGTGGTAATTTTGAGGCCGCAGTTTCGCCGTGTTTAGCAACTATCCCGTTGAGAGTCCATTTATCCTGTTGATGAGACCACTCTCATTCCTCTTTGCCAGTTAATTTTGTCTGTGTTTGGCATGTGGTTTGTTCCCTTTGCCACATTAAGCAATTTTGCAGGTTTTGTGACCAATGCATCCGCAACTCGGAAACGTGTATGTCGAATGCCAACTGATAGTTGGCATTCAACTTGACTCGACATGACTCACCTCAGTAGCTGCCTTTGTAACTGTGATTACATTACTTCAGGGTTAAAGTCCTTTTTCCATGTGTTGTTTCTGTGATTTTTTTGTGACTAATCAGTTTTCATGCCCCAATAAATCTAAATGTTGAGCAGAAATCTAGGTGTGTTAACCAGGTGATGTTTCCTCTGATTACTACCTTGCTCTGATTTAAGATAATCATATAAAAGGCGTTTACATTAACATTTTTTTACGTTTACATAAAAACGTACTCATAGACATTTACCCTACATTTACATTTCAGGCTTTTCATTGACACTCTTATCCAAAGTTAGTTAACAATGATGCAGGTAGGAGTCTTGTTGAAGGAACATTCAACAAGACAAAATGGCAGCCACAGGACCGTTTTTTTCTGCTTGCTTGCACTAATTCACAGTCCTCATCAAAGGGCATTTTGCGGCAGTCATTTTCGTCAATATTAAGCTCTCGGTTTAATTCATTTGAGGGTGGGAAATGATACGACTGAAATCAATCCATTAATGTCCCGTTTATTTTGTCATCAGCGCTACTTACATGTTTTATCGTAATAAGAACCACGTTTAGCTTCATCACAGAGACGGATCTCTC
>NW_027278779.1:112500-125000 GCF_046629955.1 Centroberyx affinis
TGCTTCGCAGCGTCAATGGCAACCGGCTTCTAATTGAGACCGGCCTTTATTTGTCAAAACGTGTAGCCACACCCAGCCAGTAAAAGGGACTCGGGGTTTAATTGGGACTCGGCTTTTAGAGTAATTTAAGTTTTACGGTACTCACTGGAGAAAATGCCAATCGTGAGCTTAGAATTATAAGGCTCTATCTGCCTTCAGGATAGTTCTGAGATATTGAGCTTCAAAGTTTTCAGAATCCATTGAGTTAAATGGAGATGGGTCCTTTTTGTTTTAGAAATTACAGACTCAAAAATCATTATTTTCAAAAGATAACACCACACATATGTCAACAGGCACTCATAGAATAGGTTCATGCGACTGAAAGGTCAGATATAACCTTATAATACCAAGGTCACGCAATGCGTTCTCAAGTAACAACTACAGAAACACTCTGATTGGCTGAAGCAGTTGTTGGGTCCAGCAGGTCAAAAACCGCCGAGGCCATCGACGACTCGGCAGGACCGGAGCGAGTGTGTTAGAGCCACAGAGTCTGCTGCTCCTCCTGCTGTCCTCCGCTCTCCTCTCCTTCACAGCCCCGGCTGTCCTCGGTCTCTGTCTGCTCTCCTTTGTTTACTTACCTGACGACTCACCGCTGCCTCTGCCTCCTTCTCCTCCACCCACCCATGAACTAGACCAAGGTGTTCATTTAATCAATAGGTTTACATAACAGGTTACAGGCTACGCATCAACCCCCTACCTGTATCAGTGTGTGATTCTGTGTGTGCGTGTGTGTGTGTGTGTGAGTGAGAGAGAATGATTGTATGAAATTAATATGTGTAAATGCCTGTATTATAAGTATATGTAAACAAAGTAAGTATGTCACAATGGCTATTGTGCTATTTAATCAGTGCTCCATATGTACAATTACTACTCATGTACCTCCTCCACATATTGTGAATGTGTGTGTGTGTGTGTGTGTATTTGTCTGTGTGTATATGTAAATGCGTTGTACAGTATATTGTATCTATATGTAAATGCACTGTTTGATTGCTGTAGCCCTGTTTGTTGTTTACGTTAACTGTAGTTCTAATAATACGAGGCTGCCTGGTGTTGTTAAAGCAGCCAGCCAGGCGACATATTAGGGCAGGGCTCAGTAGCTTCTGACAGGCAGAGAGACAGCTGCTGGCTCCGGAGCTCAGGTTACGGGCGAGCTGGAGAACGCAAGAGATGTAAAAAAAAAAAAAAAATACGCTGAGAGAGAGAGAGAGAGAAATAAAGACTGGAGCTAACAGACAGAGAGAGAAAGAGAGAGAGAGGGAGAGAGAGAAATAAAGAGAGGGAAGGAGAGAGATTTGAGCTGATATAGACTAGAGAGATGGGGGAGAGAGAGAGAGAAACAAAGAGGGAAGGAGAGAGGTTAGAGCTGATATAGACTAGAGAGATGGGGGAGAGAGAGAGAGAGAGAGAGAGAGAGAGAGAGAGAGACAAAGAGAGAAGGAGAGATTAAAGCTGATATAGACTAGAGAGATGGGGGAGAGAGAGAGAGAGAGAGGGAAGGAGAGAGATTAAAACTGATATAGACTAGAGAGATGGGGAGAGAGAGAGAGAGAGAGGGAGATAAAGTGGGTATCTTGAAGAAACAAAGGGCTAGGGTGATAGAGAGAAAGAGAATGAGATAGAGAGAGTGAGAGAGAGACAGAAAACAATTTAGGCTATTTTGCACACTGTCCACAGAGCCTTATCAGCTCAACGTGTGTGTGTGTGTGTGTGTGTGTGTGTTTTTTTCTTGGCAGGGCTATTTTAGTCCAGAAGGTAACACAGGGCAAAATAGCAATGTTCTGCAGAAACCTTGTATCACAAACTGTTGCCACTGCTGTTGCTGTTGTAGTAAACAACAACTTATACTCTCTCAAACATGTTTCATAACCCCGGTACTGATATGAATATGCATGTACATATGAACACAGATTCATATTACAGTTTTTTTTTTACAATTGGTTACAAGAATGTCTCAATGCTAGACTCACTTTTTTAAAACTTTTCACACTGTTAGCACAACAGAAGTCTATGCGGACCAAACTGTGACTGACTCTTGCCTTGCTTTAACACAAAATGCATTGACATTCAATGACCAATGCAAAAGACATTCAATGACCACAGCTTTCAAAATTCTTGAATTCTTTTCTCACTCAGAGTCAACCACCAGCAAAACCATGTGTATCTAATCCTATTTTGCAAATGCTTACATACTCTTTTCAAAACTTAATTTTACAAGTTCAAAACATACATTCAAGTGGACAGCAATTTCCCATCCCATTCCATTGAAATACATTCAAAATCCGGTTATGGAGACAAATAGTGAAAAATTATTGATTGAAATTATGTAAATGAGACCAACCACAGGTGATTCCCATCTCAGTCCCATCTCATGACCGCCTATACAGCAGGTGTGATGTGGACAAAAACATGCGGCCAAACACAGGAGACCAGGTGGACTACTGTAACATGATTTTTATATTTGTTTTTTTGTTTTGTTTTTTGAGCAAACTATTACACTATTGACTTTTGTTTTCCTTACAGCAATTTTCATTGACTCTAGTTTATATTTGAATTACTTTATGGGGAGAAAAAAAAGCACAATGAAGCTTTTCCTGTTTTCCTGTTGCATTCCTATGACTTGTTCCTGTAGTATACTGTAGTACATTCTATAAAGAGGTACCATTCTTACTGTATTTTGTAATGGGAACTTTGTTTACTGTAAAATAAGATAATATACACATTTCATATACAATTAACAATAACAACAAAAATATATATACACACACAACAAAAAACTAGAGAGCACAACATGATTTACTACATCAAAGATTGCCATAAAATGATGCATCTACTGTAATGCTACCTGTTGTTAGTGTTTTGTGGGTAATTGTGTTATGAGTATGCAGTGTTTTGGTAGTTTTGGTGCAATTAACTGTTGTGCCAAGCTGTGTGTTGGTACAGACAACAGTGTGAAGAGTGTTGAAAAAGTGGACTCAGTATTGAGAAAAGTTTGTAACCAATTGTAAAAAAATTTAATAAACATATACATTCAATCAATATAGGCAAACACACCGAGTGCCGACGCCTCTTCATCAAGTCAGCTCGCCTACTTTTCCGCCGGAGTTACAGGAGAACTCAACTGCTGTCACGCCCACAGGTGTTTGGTTTTAAATCCTTACCGGTCCGCCGATAATGTCAGACTGGTCAAAACAGTTCAGTTGTTTGGAACAGATAGGTTGCATTCAGGGGCGGAAAGTGCCGAAAACCTTTTGAGCGGGTACAAATTCTCACAAACTTGATGAAACCATGATTCAAATCACTAGAAAACAGAGAGTAAAACCATTTGTGAAGGGGATTTGCCAGCTTGGAAAAAAGCTGCATTTTCCAATACAACTTGTATTGTGGAAAGAACTAAAATCATGAGGAAGGGGAAGGTTGTTAGATATGAACTGTAGCCTCTCAAACTGATAAGTCACGGCTGATTCGTACTCCAGAATGATGTGGTTCAATTGGGGGGGGGGGGGGGGGGGGCACGGGCCACTTGTTTTTCAATGGTACAATATGGCATTTTCCACACAATCTCTCTCGCACTTGAACACCACATAGTGTTTTTGGTGATTGGGCACTTTACACCTTCAGTTCACATCCATCGAGTCTGTCCATTAAGCTGTCATGGAGGAAGTGCTATTCCCTTCTTGGACCACACCAATTCTTCCAAACTTGTGACCGCTCATTCCCCACATCGTGTAGAATAACAGCAAATTCATGAAAACAGCATGAACAGTTTAGAGAACCAAAATAATATATATATTTGAAAAAAAAAAAAATGTGTTCAATATCTATCAAACTTTCAAGTCATCTTAAGATGTTTGCTCACTAATTAGCTATGGTTCTGAGGATGGAGTCATGTTTTTGAAGTATTGACTGATGAACTTCACATAGCATGTTTTTTTTCCCCAAAATGGATATATGGCATGCTTCAGTTGTTGATGGTTTTATGGTAAAATATGAATCCAGCCCTGGTTTACGATTGTCTCTTTCTTCAAATGCTATCAAACTCTCTCCACATGAAGTAACTTTAATTGCTTCAGTTTGGAAAAACCACCTGGTACGTACAGACACTGCGGGCCTAGGGGCTTGGGGAGGGATAATGCAGTGTGCGTGTGTGTGTGTGTGTGTGTGTGTGTGGGTGTGCATGCGTCCATGTGTTCATGTTAATGTTAGGCATGCCTACTGTATGTGCATGCGTGTGTGTGTGTATGTGTGTGTGGGTTGTGTCAACACTGATTGGTATGCTGGGAATGTTTACAGAGATATGCCGCAGCTCACACAGTAATTTACTGGATATAAGCCCACATTTATAAACCTAGTGAACTTTGCCTGTGTGTGCTGCAGTGCACTTGATAAGAGAGAGACAGACAGACTGGGAGAAATCAAACTTTTTTCGAAAGTGCACTTCAGATAAAAAATATCATATATGCCGTCATATCTGAAAATCATGCATCATTCATCTGAAAATTTAAAGTTGCAATATGAAACTTTTTGCCTTGAGGCAGCAAAGAGTATTCCAAGTCCTGCCCTCCTCCCCCACAGTCTGGCAAGAGATGCCCCAACACTTGTCACATATCTTGATGAGTCATCTGATGACTCTAGCACCCCTAGCTTGTTGCACAGAAAACTTAGAAAACTGGCGAGCATCCTACCTGTCTGGCAGAATACAAGCCAGCTATGCATTGATTCTCAGCCTTTTCCTCTCCTTCAGATGACGGCAGCGTGGAAAAACAACACCAATGTTCACTATATGTTTTCTGATGGCCCTTTCTGCCACGTTTAGCTTCTCTGTACTGTTGTTCCTTTCCGCTTTCCGCCTTTGTTGTTGCTGTTGCTATGACTTCCCCAAGCTGCGGCCACTAGCCTCGCCTTTAAAACTTGGCTCAACGCTTGCCATTTTTATTTATTTTATATAGTTTATTTGATAGGGACAATGCAAATTAACATAGTGCCACTTCAACTGGTGGCAAACAAGTTGATGCAACTGATGTTCTGCATACAGAGATTATAGCTATTGTTAGTTTCCAACTCCTGTCCCTAGTTAGGCTTTTCTGAAGAGAAAAAAGAAATAAGGAAGAAATACCACAGAAAATAGTATACAAATAGTAATAGCAAATAGTATACACCCCAAAACATCCCCAGTATCATTGAAGAGCCAAATTGAGGCGAATGTGGGGTTTAGGCATGTACACAGGTCATAGGTCATAGACAGACTAATAATGTATTTGTCCTACTTATATATTGATATTTTCACGTGGGGGAAAAAGTGGAATATTGCAACTTTAAAACGGTCTAATATGATTCTTCATCGCCAGGCTTCAATTGTGAAAACATTCGAGCAACTTATTTTTTGCAATATTTCACAATGTGTGAAACTTAGAAAGCCTTCCACCTGAGACTGACAAGACTCCAGTTGTCATGCTAGCTGCCACAATATGTAATATAATTTGAGTCAGGAGAGACAAACAATCCTCTAGTGATAAACATGTGTAAGTCTTTGATTTTACACCTCAAGATTGGTTTGTTGATTGATTTTACACCTCGAGATTGGTTTGTTGATTGATTGTGATTGACTGTGGTTATTGTTACGGTTATTATTAGTACTGTTACCATTTATTGTCAAGAGCATCACTCTTTGGTTTGGCAATTTGGCAACAGATACTCAAGCCCTTCATATCAGTAAAGCTCATTTCATTGCCTTGAAAAATAAGAAAAATGTGTGGGTAGGGGAAAAAGTGAAAGAAATTATCCGACAAACTTCATGGTACTTGAGATAAAGAAGGAGAGAGAAAGGGAGGGAGGGAGAGGGAGAGAGAGGAAAACAGAAAGAGAGATGAGAGAGAGGGGAGAGGGATCAGGAGATCAAAAGAGCCTAGCAAACATCTCAATTTGATTTCACAGCGCTGAATTCTATTTTCTTTTTTTTTTTTCTTTTTTTTTTACCATTTCCAATATTTATTTATTTATTTTTTCTTCTCCTTCCTTTTTCTTTGTCCTTCCTTCGCCATGAGGAAAGCCGAACCCGCAACCTTGAAGCCGGAAAGCCCGGCTCCCAAAACAAGAATAATCATTTTGCAGCCTCATTCCGTTTGAGAAGCACCACAGAAGAGGAGTGGGCGATGATTGTGACCCGATGGCACTCTGCATCAATCTGAATCAAAGAAGGCGAAGTTGTGGGCAGTCCGCACTGTCTGTTTCTACTGCTGCTTCATTCAGCGCTGCCAGATTGGAAGAGGGCGGGGGGAGTGGTAGAAACGGCAGATAATTGGAGAGAAAATGAGAGGGAGAGAGACATGGGGGGGGGGGGGGGATAAAGGCAGACGGAGAGATTGAGAGGTTGAGCTGAAGTGGGGAAGAAAGAAGTGAAGGGGGGGGGGGGGATAGAGAGGATGGAGAGAGAGAGAGGGAGGCTGGAGAAAGAGACAGGGTGACAGAGAAAACGTGTCCAAGTGTGTTGGAGAGCGAGGAAAGAGCAGAGATCCAGAGTCAAATTGAAATGGAGAATACAAGCAGAGGAAGAGGAGCGGGGAGGAAGAGGAGGAGGAGAAGGAGGAGGAGGAGGAGTGGGGAGGGGGAGACTGATGCTTTCTGGCAGTGTTGATGAAAACCAGAGAGCGCTGAATGTGTGAGGCACTCGACCACATGAACTGCCTGTTATTCTGAAAGAGGCTTTCCCACTCTCAAACTCTCGCTTTCTCCCCCTTTTCCCCTCTCTCTCTCAGCCTTCCTCTCGTTGTAAGATCCGAAATCAGCTTGAGCGACCGGGAGTGAGACGCTTCAGTCTCCTGTACTTCGGCTGTACTTACTTTCTACAAGTCTGTTCTTCAATTTAGCAGTATCTAATTTATCAGAAGTAAAAGTTGCATTATTGTGAAAATTGCTTAAAGTTGTAATCTGCGATATCCTGGTTTGTTTTTTAGTTTTTGTTTTATTTAGCGACCCCTTTGTTGCTTAGCGCTCACTGCTGTGTTGTTTCTGCACTGCACTTCCCAGAGATCACCTGTCAATCAAACAGTGTGGTCCACCCTTCTGCTGGGATCAGTGTAATCCTGATTTTTTGGATCAAAGGTATCCCAATCCTACTAAAATGTTTTGAACAACACATACTGAAGGTTTGATCCAGATCAAAACCAATTCTGGATTACGTGATCTAATCTGATTTCAGAATCCTTTTTTTCTTTTCAACAACTCATTTTGAAGATTTGAGCCAAAATCCGATCAGATTACTTCTGAACAACTGGGCCCATACTTCTCCATCTTGAATAACCAGCTCCTCAGGCTCTGACTTACAGAGAGACTTCCACTGTTTCCAGAATGAGTTTGATTCTATGCTTTCTTCAATTATTCTGAGTTGTCTTTCTGTGTGATTTATCTTTTTGTTTCTAATTGTACTTTTGTATTGTTTTAGTGTCTCACAGTACTGAAGGCGTATCTCCTCATTTCCTGGGACTCTGTGTTTCAGGTTTGATAGCCTTCTCATTTGTTTTCTAAGATTTTGACAATCCTTGTCAAACCAGTTATTCTTTTTGAGTTTTCTTTTATTTTTTACAAATTTCAGTTTTGCTTTTGTAGCAGTTCTCTTATAGATTAAAGTAAGATTTTGGACAGCCTGAGATATGCCTTCTACAGTATGAGGGTATGGCTGGTCAATGAAAGCCTCCAGTAATGACTCAATTTCATGACTTACTTGTTACTTGCTTTCAGGTAATGCTCGGCACTGTTATGGGTCTATCTATATGTACTGGGCATACTGGACAGCTTACTGGGCTCTGTGGGTATGACACTTGTTGTGGTCTGATAAAGGGGTTTGGGGTTTGACTGTGAATGAACTGAAAGAGAATGGATCCATGTCTGTGATCATGTAATTTACAGTGCTTTTTGCCAAGAGCCGAACAATAAGTGAACCTTCCCAGAGAGTCCCCTCTCACTCGACCATTAATGATGTACAGACTCAGGCTGTGGCAGAGCTGCAGCAGGTCTTTACCATTCCTATTGATGACAGTATCATAGTTATTTCAGAGGGGGGGGGGGGGGGGGGCTGACATGTAGATGAAAAACTATCTCCTTGGGTGTTACATCAGGTTGAGTAGCGGTTCGTGCATTTAGATCACCACAGATGATCTCTCTCTCTCTCTCTCTCTCTCTCTCTCTCTCTCTCTCTCTCTCTCTCTCACACACTCATAGCTGCAGACTGATTAGCCTCAGGGCCTGTGTGCTCACATGAAAGGCCCTCAAACTTTTGCAGTGCTGCTTATTGTGGCTCTTTGACTGCCTACCTGCCCGGCTCTCTGGCCGTCCGTCTGTCTGTCCACCTACAAGTCTGCCTGCCGGCGTGTCTGCCTGTCCTCCCCTCTGCCTAATTACCTGTCTAACTATCCGTCTATCTGTCGATCTCTGGGTGCCCCCAGTCGTCTCTGCGGGTGCCTGTGTGTCTACCTTCCTGTTTGTCTCCATGTCGGTCTGCCTATCTGTCCACCTACATGTCCTCCAGTCTTCCCACGTGTTATATTTTCACCGTTAAGGCATTCACAGAAGCCGATACTCCAGCATAACGTACAGTGAGTGAGCAAGTAGGGTTTCAGTATCTCGCCGAAGGACACTTTGTCATCACACATGGTCGGTGTGGAGATTGAACCTGTGATCATTTGGTTACATAATTTTGTCCAACCACTCTTCCACACATCTGGGTTGCCTAATTAACCGCCTATGTGTCAATCTCTATAGGGAGCATCCGGGAAGATTAAAGGAGAAAATTTTAGAAATATATTTAAAATAAAGAAATCAAATTCAGTTCCCTTCTTTTCTTTTATATTTAAGGATAAGTTCAGCAAATGTGGACCTATATATAATGTGTCTCTTCCATACCTGTATTACTTGGACCCACAGGGAATATCTTCTCCAGAGTCAGCTGTCGGTTGAAACAGCGAGCTCTGTTGCCTCTTGCTGCTAACAATGAGTCAAAACAGGGTTTGTCAAAATAACTCCAAAAAGGTCTGTGAAAACCATATGGCGACCAACCGATGTATTTATATTCACGGCCCAGAAAGCAGCA
Source organism: Centroberyx affinis (assembly GCF_046629955.1). Lineage (NCBI taxonomy): Eukaryota > Metazoa > Chordata > Actinopteri > Beryciformes > Berycidae > Centroberyx > Centroberyx affinis. The sequence goes on from NW_027278779.1 coordinate 121,622, forward strand.
GCACTGCACCGTTTCCACTCAGTCTAGCCTATAGTCTTCTACCAAACTCTACCCGGCTCCATGTGCAATTGTTTACAGTCTGACCTGACCGTCCGCAAAACTAGATCGCACCGCCAGTAAGGCGCTTTCCCCCCCACAGCAGTCTGTGCTGCGGCAGAGAAAAATAGTGATTTCCTGATTAGTGAAAGTGCGCGTAATGGCGAAATTACGTCATGAAATCAATCAGAGCTAATTTTAATTTATGTAATTTGTAACTTTGCCATTTACTCTCAACTCCCCTGTGGAGCCACAAACGGCTTTTTTGGAGATATTTTGACAAAACTCCATTTGGACTCACTGTTAGCAGCAAGAGGCAACGGAGCTCGCCGTTTCAACCTACAGCTGATTCTGGAGTCAATATTCTCTGTGGGTCCAAATAGGCCTACTACAGGATTGGGAAGTAAGAGACTAATTATATATAGTTCCAAAATCACTTAACTTATCCATTAACAATGCCTAAAAATTACAAAAAAAAAGTAGTACGCTACTAAAAACACATCTAAACTTGAATTTACTTGAACTACTAAGCGACTGCAAAATGTAATTTAACTACTTCCATATAGCGAACCTACTCCCCAATACTGTCTACATGTTCTGTCTATCTGCCTCTGTCTGTGTGACTGCCTACCTGTCTGACTCATTACCCGTATATCTGTCTACCTGTCTGCCTGAGTATTTGCACATCTGCCAGCTCTCCTCTGTGGCAGCCTGTCTGTTCCCCTGCCTGTTTGTGGATATGTCCATAACTGTCTGTCTGTGCGTTTGTCTGGGTGTCAGTACGTCTCCCTGTGTGAACGCCTGCCTCTCTTTCACTCTGATCTGTATCAAATTGTTTTTTTTTTGTTTTTTTTATAGCTCCACTATTTGACCCCACCATTTGCTGAATGCCTATGTGTATTTCTGGCATTTCTGTATTTCAGCATCTAAAAAACAAAACAAAAAAAAAACGTGTCGGAGCAGGTAAGTGCTTCCTGTTGTCGATAAAAGGTCTTCGGAGGAAAGTTTGATGAAAGTAGAGACAGAAAGGGGAGGGAGGAAGACGGAGAAAGAGAGAAACAGAGAGAGAGCTTCTCACATTTCAGTTTATCTCCCCAGTTTCTCCCTCTCTCTCTCTCCATCTTGCTCTCACTCCTTTGCTGTGTTTGTTTTTGCGTCTTTTTCTACATCAATACTTTGATCAATATACTTTAGGAACAGTCTACTACTGTATGTGCATAAATTATTGTGCTTGACAGCTGTGTGTGCGCTACATGTCCCAGTTCTCATCTTGTTAAGAAATGCGGTGACATGTTGTGAAAACTGACTTGTTCTGTGTGTCAAGAACGGCATCGCCCTTTGATGGCAGCTGTCACACTGCGTTCATTTATTTACACAGTTAAATTTGCAGAATTAATCTCCTAAGTCTCAGCTTTTAATTGTTGTCTTTGCATGGGAAATCAAGGTGTGTGTGTGTGTGTGTGTGTGTGTGTGTGTATTAGACAACATAAAAAGACACACAGGCTCATCAAATTTCATGAAATGAGCGCAAACTCGCAACAAAAAAAGTTGATTGCGGACACAAGTAATGTGAAGTTTAGGCAAGTAAAATAACTCTGTTTGAGGTTAGGGTTAATGTTAGTTTTAGGCAACTAAACCAGTTTGGTTCAGGTTACGGTAAGGTTTTGGTCACGATTAAATACAAAAAACCTTCAGTAAAAATTTAAACTTTCTAAGAGTACAAAACTTCACAAGTTGGGTATTGAACCTAGGTGACATCATGCTCATTTCACAAAATGTCAGCAGACCAGGCTCTAAAAAATCCAGTGCCCTTATGAAATAAAACTTGGGGGTGTTAGTTCATGTGACTCTGGTTTGCCTTCCTAATAAGAGGTATGGATTCTGGCTATATAACTGCTTGCACTTTAAAGCATGTTGAAGAAATGGTGGCTCTTGAAACTGGCATCCACCCCAACCCGTCTCCTCTCTTCTACAAGGACAAGATGAATTTGAAACTAAGAAGATAAATATTCCGCTCGTTTACTTGAAGATGAGAAGAAATTACGGATGGAAAAGCGAAGACAGTAAGAGGGGATTCTGTGACCATGAATATGTGCTCATTACGATAAGTTTTTGTCTGTGTTTTCTTTTTTTCACACCCCCCTCCTTGCATGCCATATGCCATGTGCTTGGTTTTGGGAGCAAATAATTGAGTAGTGATTTTGATGTGGTTAGAGTTGGGGAGTTATGTGATTACAATAATACATGTAATCAGTTACAGTTGCTGAAAAACAACGTAATCCAATTCCAGATAGTTTTCACAAAAATATGACTTGACTACTTGGTGGTGTAAAAAGGTGGAAAGGCCATTCTGATGAGTTTACGGACACAAGTATCACTTTACACATACAGAAATAAAGACTAAACATTACATTACAGGTTTGTATCTTTTGCATTTAGCTGCCACTGCGATCCAAGGTGACTTACAATAAGTGCAACAGTAAGACAAGCTTAAATTCCTAATTCACCAACATTGCAAGCAACCAATAGTAAGGAGAGCAACCCTGACAAATCTTCCTGTAATGTTGGAATGATTATGTATGATGGAGAGGTAGGATGTTTTATTGGTTAAAGTGTATGTACCCTGATCAAATCCCCTCAATCAATCCCATTAATATCCAATGTGTCCTGTCTTATGTGTATGGTATGTCACTCTGCAGCATCATCTAAATATTTAAAATGTAAATGCCTATATTTTTTAGCTCCAATATAGCTAAATGGGTAAAGTTTGGCCCTAATATTGCGAGGGTTAGTGGTTTAAATCCCACAAGGGCCACCCATGCTAAGAATGTATAAATTAGTCTAGGTAGAATAGATAGGCTTACTATGTCTTGCTAAAATTTGCTTTTGTGTGTCTCTTTATTCTGCTGTGTTTGCTATGTGTTTGTCTCACATCTTTCTGTTCTGATGATCAGTTAGATCTAGTGAGGCTCATTCTCTGTAAAGACATGCTTGTGATAAAGGGATTTATAAATAAATGAACTTGAACTTGAATGTAAGAAGTCATGGTTTAGTAAAGCACTTTGAATTAAACACTCCACCAAATACATAATTTATAAGGGCAGGGTAAAGAAATAAGAGCTGTGGAGAAAAGGTAGAAAGCAATCACCCATGATGATGACATTTTTTATATCATAGTAAACTTGATTAAGTTGTCTCTTTAAATTCACACTTACTAAATTTCCACTTTATTGAATTTTGGGGGCAAAGTAACGTCAAAATGTAGTCAGGTTAACTATACAGATGAACATCAGCTTCGACTGATACACACTACTGATTCCACTTCTGAGTCAGAAGTTAACTA
>NW_027278779.1:130000-209094 GCF_046629955.1 Centroberyx affinis
GTTATTTGCTTGAGTTGGGAACTGAACACAGGTAGTTGGAGTTGAAGGCAAATGTCTCCACCCATCTGCCACCTGACCTCCACACCCTTACAGCTGATTGACATGAAGGCATTCGCCGTTCATGCAATTCATAGTTCTTACGGTCGGCTTGAAGAACTGAGTGTGTGCTCTGTCACCATAGTGACGAACAACTCCTGCCCTCTGGATAGTGTTAGCCAGCCAATCACTGCAACACAGTCTCTGCAACTCCGTGCACATTATACAATTTTCAACCCTGTGCAGACTAGGCTTGGGCAATATCTAAAATGTAATATCGCTATGTTGTTCCGCCAAAATATCGTGATATACGTTATCACAGGTATTATTTTTTCTGTCTTTTTTCTTCTAAATTACATACAATTATGTATTAATAATAATGATATTAATTCTAATGATAATTATTGTTAATAGCCTAGAAATTGAATATTGCAATATTCAATATTATTGAATATTGGCCCAGAATGAGGAGATGTACATACATTCTGCAAAAATCATAAATTAATTTTTACTTTCCACCGCACTATATGAATGTAAAACCGCTGCCTGTTTCTAGTCGTGTCTCCTCCATTTAATCCTGTTGTTGTGTCCATCACTTTTTGTGCAAGGAGCATGTTGCCCATTTCACTGAATTTGTAATGACACCAGGTGGACCAGTGACCAGTGGCAACAAGCATCCGCCCTGCTGAAGTGTCCTTGAGCAAGACGCTGAATCCCTACCAGCTCCAATAGTGCTGCTGTGTAGCTGACGCTGACCTCTGACCTCCCTGTGGCGGGGGAAGAGAAATAAAACAGAAAGGAAGAAATACAGATAGAAAAAGAAAAAGGTCAACAAGCGGATGAAAGACCAAAAAGAAATGAAAATAAAAAGAAAAGTGCACCCAACTGAACGCTAGCCCCCGCTGTGCCAGAGACAGCTGGTCATCCGCCGTCCTGGAGGTGTTAAAGCCTGGACCGCGTCCAAATACAGCAGCTGTAAAACAATAAACAAGCGGGGAGGAAGGCAGGGGAGGAAGGAGGGCACGCCAAGACAGAGGGGAAGAGGGAGAAATGGAGTAGGAGGAGAGAGAAGCGAGGCGAGCGCATAGTGGGAATCGAGAGACAAATAATGGGAGGGCAAGGAGGGAGCGAGCAGGGCAAGGAGGTATGAAAAATCTGAGGGAGGGAGGGTGGGGGGAAGGAGGGAGGTTTGGCAGGGAGAGAGGGAAAGATGCTGATGCCTTAAAAGTACTGTTTTCTGTCGGTCCATTCAGTGTGAGGAATATGCGACAGAAGAGGCGGGCGGGCGGGCGGGATGGAGGGAGGGAGGGAGGGAGGGAGGGAGGACAACACCTCAGAGTGCTATTCTGCCACTGTTAGTTCAGAGCGAGCGCCCTCGTAAAGAGACCGAGAGGCTGGGGGCCGTTTACGGCGCCAGCATTTTTAGAAACAGATGTTTTACTAGATCAACCTGGTACTGTAGGAGAGGAGGAGGGGGTAGTGTGTGTGTGTGTGTGTGTGTATATGTGGGGGGGGGGGGGGTGGCGGGGGGGCAATAAAGACTGGAGCTGACAGACTGAGAGAGAGGCAAACAGAAACCAAGAGAGGAAGAGGGAGGGAGGGTCGAGATAATGAGGCTAGCGAAGAGTGGAGCCGATATAGACTGAGAGGGAGAAAGATAAGAGAGAGACAGGTGATGCCACAGAAGAATCATTTCTGGTTCCACAAAGACGCTTTCAAGAACCTTGTAATATCCCAAAGGACCATATATGGTTCTTTGGGATTTTAAAAGGTTCTTCATTCTTAGTTATCGGATGGTGGGTGATGGCATAAATATGGAAAATAACCAAACCCCGCCATAGTATATATTGTACAATTACAAATGAGGCTATACAAGGCTATTCTGCAGATACACAAAAACACAATGCAGGTGTAATGCAGGAAATAGTTTTCTAAAGAACCTTGAACTAAGTGGCTTTTTGTTTGTTTTTTCACCCTCAGGATTTTACTAGAGTATGTAACCAAAGAAGTTACATATTTTGTGACTTCTCTTGAGAAACACTGAGAAGTTGTGTGTTTATTTGCTGCTGAAAGCAACTAGACTGATGAAAATTGCAAGTCAAAAGGACAGAGTTGCAATTATTAGCATTTTGACAAGTGCTACATCATTTATTGTTGTGATTTATGAATTAGGAATGCATTCATGAAACTCGCACCCCTTGTTGTTTTTTCCCCCAATAGGATTTCAGGGCATTTTCATGGTAAATATGCAGAAAATGTTCTAAATTCGGAGCCCTTTTAAAAAAATAACTGAGGGCAGCAGGAGAGCCTAGGGGCAAGAGAGACCGTTCCACAACAGGAAGGTGTCAGGTTTGATCCCAGCAACAACTAGTGTGTGTGTCCTGTTAAAGTGTCCTTGAACAAACTGAACCCTTACCCGTAATTTCTCATTTTCTAGTGTGTCCATCCTCCCTTTTTCCTTCACTTTCTCTACATCCATCCATTCATCCACCCACCACGATAAGCTTGATATATAAACAGTCGGGATACAGGATAAAAATGTGTTCTTCGCGCTTGTAATTTTTTTTGCAGTGCATCCATCCAACCACCCATCCCTTCCCTTCTCCCTGGAGTCCCATATGTTGAGGTGTGAAGCCCAGTAGTTAGTTGTTAATGGAGAGGGAGGGGGGGAGTGTGTTTATCTATGAGCCCACTCTCCAATCAACCATTAAATCTCACACCTCAAGGCCCTCAACGATCAACAGAGACACGAGGCACATGTGTTTTTTGTAACACAACTGTTGGCTCACGTCGTTCCACTGCAGGCCGGGCAGATTAGATCCACGAGGGACTTGGAATTAACGGGAGAGATTTGGTCCAACATGAGATACCATTTGAGAAAAGTAACAGACCTACCAGACACTGAGTGTTTAGAACAGCACATGTAAAAGCTTTCATGAACTAGATATAGGTTCAATCATTATTCTGTTATATCAATCAGTGATAAGGAGCAGAAAAAGAGACATTTATTTATATCAAAATGTTGTAGATTACTGCTTTAAAAAGAAGCCTAGACTGCAGCCTGGGCTGTTTCACAGTTGTAACAAGTGCAAAATGTCAGCATTAGTGTTTTGCCATAACAGTGATTATATCTGAATATGTGACCAGGTTGTGTAGAAGTAGCCATTATACAAGGCCCATTTGTTTTCTACACACTTGCTGCGCTGCTGCTGTTCTGTTGCTCCACCAGCGAGAGTGAGAGAGAGAGAAAGTGCTGAGAAAATTCTGCACATTTAGCAGAAGATTTGAGCTTGTTAAGGTTCACCTGATTTATTTCGCCCAGCCACTTAAACGCCTTTAAAAGTGGACTCATCTCTCTCTCTCTCTCTTGTGAGGCAGGTTAAATAAAACGCTCCTCAAGTGCTAAAAATGTATTAATCTCCTGTTTGACCAGGTCGGTCCCTCGGTGTAGCTCTATCAAAAAGTGAGCAGAAACCTTTGGCCCTTAAACTCCCTCTGTGAGCGTGTGAGGACCATGTAAAAACGATCTGAGTGGTAGACACACACACACACACACAAAGATTAAAACCCTTTGGCCCCCAGATACGTCCTCAGAGTGTGTGAGGTCCATGTAAAATGCTCTAACTGGTAGACACACACACACACACACACACACACACACACAGTGCAGTTCTTTGCCCCCCAAACATTTCTTAGAGTTTGTGAACTTGATGTAAAACACAAAGTGCATTTGTCTCAATTACACACTCACTCTCTCTCTCTCATACACATTCACCTTATTCCTCTCTCTCTCTCTCTCAGTCCATCTTTCTCTCTCTTACACACTGACCCCATTTCTTTCTCTCTCTCTCTCTCCCTCACACACACACACCTCCCCAGTGAGTGTGCGCATTCCATGTTAAAACCTGTACTAAGTGGCTGCAGGTCAGTCTAGTCTCTGCTGAGCCTCTCCGAGCATCTCTTATTAATGAGCCCAGAGGCCGTGGGGAGAAACCACAGTCTCACTCACAACGCCTAATGTACAGAGAGAGAGAGAGAGAGAGAGAGAGAGAGAGAGAGAGAGAGAGAGAGAGAGAGAGAGAGAGAGAGAGAGAGAGAGAGAGAGAGAGAGAGAGAGAGAGAGAGAGAGAGAGAGAGAGAGAGAACCGACATCACTGGAGAAGTGATGGGGAGATGAGGAAAGGAGGGAGGAGAGAGAGAGAGAGAGAGAAGATGGCGGAGACAGAGACAAGACAGGAGATGAAGGGATGAGAGGGGCCTGGAGAAGAGAATGGAGGGAGGAGAGAGAGAGAGAGAGAAGATGGCAGAGACAGAGACAAGACAGGAGATGAAGGGATGAGAGGGGGCCTGGAGAAGAGAATGGAGGGATGAAGGGGGAGCAGAAGGAGAAAGGGACGCAGTGATCAGAGGAACAGAAAGAGGGGAGAGAAAGAGGGGGAAAGATAGAGAACATGAGACGGAAACAAAAGCCGTGAGAAAGAGAGAGAGACGAGAAGCGACAGAGTAGACAGGGTGAATCCAAACAACATTTTTATGAGCCTCCTCTCACCTGCCGACTCTTCTGGAGTCACCGTGCGTCTGGCGGGTTGCGAGGCTTTTACTCGCCCTTGTATCTCGTCACGCCGCAAAGTGGATTACAACGGCAAAGCCAAACAAAAACCCCCGCGGCGCGCACACGTCCTCTGTTGAACATTAAGAGGTATGGAAAGGTGTTTGGAAGGCGCAGCGAGCCGGGAAGCTTATAGTTACTTATCCATTTCAATTTCATATATCTTTGACATCGGAGTCCAGGTGTCCAGGAAGAGGGATTTGGGTGAAATGAGTTTCAAGAGGTAACTTTGCGTTGACTTGAAAGAAAGGAGGAAAATAGAAAAACTGACTGACAAAGCAAGAAAGGAAAGAGCCTCAGAGCCGTCACAAATCCTATCAGTTGGATTTTAAATGCTTTTGTTTCTGAGATAAGAGGCTGTGTCAATAGGGTTTGCTCTCTCCGGCAGTTCGATCTACAAATTAAAGCTCCTTAGTTTGGCTCTTTTAAAATCGGCACAAACCACAGAAGGTTTGTGCCAATTTACGCTCGAGTCAGGCTGAAAAATTTGTTCCTCTGTTTATCCAGTTTGGTCAATACTCAGTATCTCTAAAATCTGGAGGACCCAGTTTGTAAAAATCCTTTGATTTTCATTATGTTATCTATAATTTTGAAAGAGTAGGGGCATTTCTCTTTTTCCAGTGGTAGAGATTTAATTTTGGAGTGGAAGTCTTCAGGTCCTGGACAGACCGTTTCCTCGTCTCTCAGAAGAGTCATTGCCCTTCTTGGGTCGTAGGCTGAAAACTCATCTTTTGAAGAAGTGCTTCAGCTGCTCTCCCCGCTGAGTTGTATCCCCTCTCCTCTACTCACTCTACTCACTCTACTCGTTCTACTCGATCGCTCTGTGGCCACAGTAATATTGTAAGGGCGCTCCTTATTTTTAGTCGCTTGAAATTTGGGTGATCTCTGAATTTAACCTTATTCTGGCGTTGCTCTCACTGTAAGCCACTCTGGGTAAGAGCATCAGGTAAATGCCTAAAATGAAAATGTGAAAATGTCTCTGCACTAGTGTGAAAAAGAGTCTTCAGAGTCTCTGTATCTGATTCTCTCTCTCTCTCTCTCGTCTGTACTATCTCTGTTTCTCTCTCTCCCAGCCCTTTTCTCACCATTTTTTCATCTCTCTCCTCCCTCCTTTCCTCATCTCCCCATCACTCCTCCAGTGATTCTCTCTCTCTCTCTCTCTCTCTCTCTCTATTTTCCTCTTGATTCATCTCTCTCTCTCTCCCCCTTTCTGTCCATTTGTCGATAGCTACGTTTCCATCCAAAGCAAATTTTACACAAACTTTTTGAAATGTCGCAAAAAATGAAATTAGGTGTGTTTCCATCAGCTGGGTGGAAGAGAAAAAATAGTGAAAAAACAAACAAACAAAAAAAGTCTCCATTTTCATTCATTAGTAGTATGCAAGTTGTTATTGTTCTTTACTGTCAACCAATGTTGGCCATAGCACTTGCTTTCATCCAAAGATGAAAAATATGCCACTTTTCCACCGCATGGTACCGGCTCGACTCGACTTGACTCTACTCGGCTTTTTTGGTTTTCCATTGGGCCAGGTACCACTTTTTTTTGAGGGGGTACTATCTGCAGTGGAAAACCAAGTGGTACTACCAAAAGCGAGTCGAGTCAAGGTGAGTTGAGCCGGTACCATGCGGTGGAAAAGCAGCAATACACCAAATAATGGCCATGCACCCATGATGGACACCGTACACATGACACTGACAGCGGTTGTGAGGTTTTTGGGAGTCCAAACAACATACAACAACATTTCAGGACGTCTAGCCTCTCTTGAACTGCAATAAAATGTAACGATTTGCCAGGCTGATCAAGCTTGAGTCATTATTTATTCAACAAATGTGTTTCCGTTGATTTAAATTACAGTTTCTTCAGCAAAAAAAAATTCCACTTCAAGAAAGCATAAAAACGTATTTGCGATAGAGGAAATTTGATTGAATTGTGCCATTTCCGTTCATGTTGTATAATTTGAAATCATAAATAAAAAAATACCCAGTTTATGTCTCAGTATCTGGTTTCCCCCCTCTCCTCTCTCTCTCTTTGTCACTATCACTTTTTCTCTCCCTCCTGTTGCTTTTTGTCTCTCTCCCAATCTATGACAGGCTCTTGCTGTCTCATTTTTTTTCTCTTGACTTGACTTTGTCTCCTACATTTTTTCCCTCTCTCTCTGTCTCTCTCTGTCTGACAGCATCTCTCTGTCTCCCTTTTCTCTCTTGTAATTCTCTCTCTCTCTCTCTCTTCCTTCTTCTCTCCCTCTCTCCACTATCAGACTTATGGCAGCTATCCAGGGAGGTGGCATTAAGAACAGTATAAACTTCAAAGCCTCATAGTTAATAAGTGGTAAAAATTTAGCATCAGGGCTGTGAATTAACATTAAAATAACAGGACAGATATATGTACATCTGGCTAAACTTGTTTGAAACTAAAAAAAAAACAAGCAAGATAGAAGGGGTGAGAGAACAAAACACTGAGGGAGAAGACGACAAGACACGAAAACAGGGGGGAATGGTGGAGAGAGGGAGAGAGAGGGGGGGGGGGTAAAAAATTGCCTCTCACTAAATTAGTGCTGCAAGTCACAATTAGTCACACTTCAAAGGAGGAATTTTGTTTGAAAATTGGATTGGAGAACATGCTGAATTTGATCAAAATGAGATCAAGACCTTGTAAATCTTCAAACCGGGCATGATAATATGGTAGAGTCAGGCAGATGAGCGATGTGTGTGTGTGTGTGTGTGTGTGTGTGTGTGTGTGTGTGTGTGTGTGTGTGTGTGTGTGTGTGTGTGTGTGTGAAGACTGAAGGTGTGTCATGGAGAGTTAGTTGGATCCACTGTTTTCTGTCATCCAAATGAATTTACTCTCATCTTCATAAATCCACTTCTCCCCTTCCATCGCTCTCTCACTCTCTCTCTCTCTTCCATTGTCATGTTTTCTCTTTGTCTCTTACCCATCTCTCCCTTTCTTTCTATCTCCAATTCTCTCACTGACCTCTTCCTCATTCTCCATCTTTCTATCTCTGATTTTGTCTCTCCGACTCCCCTCCCCCCCCTCCCTCGCCCAATCTGACACTCTCTCTCTCTCCACTCATCTCTCAACTTGCCGTCCTGTCCTGTAATGGATTATTCAACATCTACTCCATTAGCCATGATGTAAACATGGTCAGTGATGTGTTTCATCCATGTGCATGTTAATGCCAAATACATCTATCTGCATGTGGAAACTACTCTCTGTGGAGTTCATTGCCAGGGCAGCACTGTATAAATCTATATATATGAAAAAAACATTAAGTTCATCATTCAGTATCTCCAATATGTATAGGATCCAGTCTGTAAAAGCCTACAACCCTTGGAAAATGATCATTAATTTTATCATATCAATCATTGTGCATTGAGTAGGTGTCACTTTTCCAGTAAGGAAAACAACATTTTCCATCAACTGCCATCTGAAAACCACAACTGCTTTCTCTATGTTATAAAACCATTCAGTTTGAACACTGAAATTCTTCCGATTCTTCCGGATTTCGGTGTTACACATGTTCAAACTGAAAGGTTTAATAAACATAAAGAAAGCAATTCACTTAAAAAATTGCAGCAGAATAACTAGTTGTTTTATATATTGTCAGAATCTGCTTTGTTCGCATTCATTCATGTGCTGGAAGTGTGATTTTCAGACTGTTCGTCCATATAATGGCAGTGAATGGAGAGAAGAAAAAACACAATTCTCCAATCTCCTCTACCGGAGCAACAGATAACAGAGAATCACCGATGTTAGGGTTATATCATGTCCAAGAAGCTACACAACCCAAGAAACTACCAAAGTTCAACATCACTTTAAGCCAAGACTCTCAAAAGACACACAACTGTTGATGGACACATTAGTTATTGCAGGGATCAAACTTGTGTCATTCTGTTTTGGGACAAACTCTCTAATCATTAGGCCAACTTGCCATCCTGTGTGTGTGTGTGTGTGTGTGTGTGTGTTGGAATGAGTCTGTGTCACAAGACTTACATGTGACAGTTATATTCTAATTTGCTGGGGTTATCATTGTGACCAAAAACTTGCAAGGATTATTTCGGGGGAAAACTCGTTCTTTTCTCTGGTTGTTGAGTTTAACACTTATTACTGCAACCAACATCAATTAATTATTTTATAAACCCTGTTTGTTGATCACACATCGTCTTTTTCAGCACTGCCTTGCTTCATATTCATAGTTACACTCATCCACATGTGGGAGCTGCCACATAACCAGTCGACTACTGTTAGAATAGAATAGATGTTTATTGTTTCCAAAGGCAGTACAGATGAAACACATAGATACACTGAAACACCAACACAAGAAACATACATTTACGGCATAACATACAACACATCAGGCATACAGTTAGAGGTAGGTGGAGGTGAGTCAGGAGATGATGACAAGGGGAAGAAAGCCTCTCCCAAAGTGTGTCCTCTTGCATCTGGCTGTCCTGTCCTGCACCTGCAGCCAGACAGGAGCAGGACTGGTGCGGATGGACTGGGTCTGAGATGGTTGTGGTGGCTTTAACTGCTTTTGTATGTGGATCTGTGATGTTGGGCCAATTACGTTTGAGGCTGTGTTTGGTGTTTTGAGGAGGATGTTCTTATTACCGACAGAGGAGGAGCAAGCAGAAACAGATCAGGCCATATAGCCACCCAGCTGCTCCGCTGAGGCAGTATGTTCTTCAATCTTCCTTCTCTTACCTACTGACTAAAAGCCTATAAATTATTAAACATGTAAAACTTAACCAAAAATAAAGGAGCGGCCACTATCTTCTATTTAAATGCTAGAGAGAATGATGCAGTACAAATCTCTTTCTCTCAGGTTATGCTAATTGCATTAAAATGCCCGATCCTGCGCGGACACAGACAGAGTTGAGAAAGGGTTAACACTGGCTATTATCTTCTATTTAAATGCCAGTGTGGCTTGGTGTAAATTTCTCATCTTCCCAGCTCCATAGGTTATGCTAATCGTGTTGAAAATGCCTATATCTGCACAGGAAAAGACAGGGTCAAGTAAGGGTTAAGATGGGCTATTATCTGCGATTTAAATGCCGGCGTGGCTCGGCGCAGATTACTCATCTTCCCTCCTTCCATAGCTTTGTCCCCAGTGGCCGATTGCGAATTTATCTATTGTCTCTGTGTCCCGGGCCAGCTGAGCCAACTAATCAATTACAATCAGGTAACCAATCAGGGCACAGGTACACCAATTAGAGAGCGCCGGGGATCCTGGGAATATCAATTAGAAGACCTGATTTGGCTCTAATTTAGAACAGCTGCTACTGGGCTCTCTGGGTGACAGCTAGTATTCCCCTCTCTAGGACTGTGGTGTCTGCACCTGACACACACACACACACACACACACACACACACACACACACATATGCAGACACACACACCTGAGAGAGCACACACACACACACACACACACACATACACACATTTGCATGTGCACACAGAAACATGCTCAATAAATTCTTATAAAAATGCATGGGCAGGCATATACACAAATATGTGACATACATAAAAAGTAAGGTACATACACAAACACACAAAATAAAAAACAAACAAACAAACACACACACACTCTCTCACACACACACACATACATACAAGATTCATACACGCATAGCACAACAGAGGACTGCACCCAATCACATGCACACACACACACACAATAAATTCCTCTCTGGTACTCTTCTCTGGTGCACACACACACACACACACACACACACACACACACACACACACACACATACACTATGGGATAATAATCCTAACTATTTGCTCAGAGTAGTGATGCGGAACCGCTCTGAGCTCCTGAGGAGAAAGTCACATTATAGCTGACACTGTCACTGTCTCCTCTCTTCTCCTCTCCTCTCTTCCCCACAATTCTCCTCTCTGCCTGTTTTCTCCTCTCCACTCTTTTCCTCTCTGCTTGTCTCTTCTGCCCTCTTTTTCCCTTATTCTGTCCTTCCTCTCTTCCTCTCTAGTTTCCCATTCTTTCTCCTTCCCTGTAACTTTCCTCTTTCCTCTCCTCTCCTTCCTCTGCCTTAAGTGACCTTGGAGCATCGTGACGACAGCAGTTGGGACAGATAGATCTTTAAAGAGGCCTTTGTAAAGCATATATGGAGCACTGTTTTATATATGTATTATTTGATATTTAGAATTACAAATATTCTTTGGAAAACAGATAGGAGGCTGGAATGCTTCTATGTTAAAAATAAATGTATTGTTGGGTGATTTTTGAGCACCTTGGATGTGTTTTTTTTCCGCTTAAATACAAATAGTAATTTTCCTTGTGCCCAATATTCCTATACACCTTCCTTTTATATATATACGCATATATATATATATATATATATATATATATATATATATATATATATATATATATATATATATATATATATATAGAATAGTCTTGTACCTTTTGTCACTATAGCTAAACATTTTCATTATACATATATATATATACATATATATATATACAGTGGTGGCCAAAATTATTAGAACACCTGACAGATCTGAAAATATTGACCTTTTTTTGCCTCCAAAATATTATTTATTTTCATAATGTTCATGAAACATGCAGATAGTTGCTCTGAGCACAACAAATATCAGATGAAGTGAGTCCTACTGTTTTTATCCACTTTTAACTTTAATATTTGGTATGTCCACCTTTTGCAGCAATTACAGCAGCACATCTCTCTGGCATAGTGTCAATATATTTCCTGAGAACTTCAACACTGATGTTATCCCATGCCTTCTGCAACTCAAGCCAAAGGCTTTCCTTTGAATGTACAATAGATCTGTCCAGTTTATTTTCCAACTCGCCCCAAATTTGCTCGATGGGGTTGAGGTCCGGACTTTGAGGGGGCCAGTCCATCATTTTCAATGTTCCAGCAGATTCCTTCTGTCGCAGGTAGTTCCGGCAATAGTTAGAAGAATGTTTAGGGTCATTGTCCTCTTGGAAAATAAATCCAGGCCCAATAAGACGACTCCCACATGGTACTCCGTGCCTCACCAGAATGTTGTGGTATACTTTCTTATCCATGATGCCATCAATTTTCACTAAGTCACCTGTTCCTGAGGCTGAAATGGCACCCCACACCATAATACTACCCCCTCCGTGTTTAACTGTTGGCAAGAGACACTCATTTTTATATCTCTCCCCCTCCCTCCGTCGAACATACACTCTTCGCTTGTTGCCAAACTGTTCAAACTTGGACTCATCAGTCCACAACACTTTATACCAATCTTCCTTTGTCCATTTCTTGTGTTCTTTTGCAAATTTCAGGCGTTTCACTCTATTTTTCTCTTTCAGTAATGGTTTCTTTGCTGCTATTCTGCCAACAAGTCCTTCTTCTCCCAGTTTCCGACGCACAGTTCTTGAAGACACTGTTGCACCATTAGTCATTGTGGTGTTGATCTCGTCACGCAGTTCTCGTGAGGTCTTTCTTCGGTCCTTAAGACTGAGAATTTTGAGATGCTTCACTTGTCTGTCTGAAAGTTTCTTTTTTCTACCTCTCCCCTTTCGGTTCTGGTGTGAATTGGTGGCATCATGACGGTCTAAAGTGTACTTTACAGTGCTTGGACTGCATCTCAAGTCCTTGGCTATGCGGCGGTAACTCCAGCCAGCATCAAAAAGGGCCTTTATTCGAACCCGTTGCTCACTCGTTAGCTCCTTCTTCACCTTAGCCATGTTCAAAGAGCAACATGTGCTTCAAGACTACTTCTAGAGGCTTTGAATTTATACCAATTGGTGGTGTGGCCTCAGTGACAAAACCCTGATGTTACCAATCACTTAATGAGCAGGATAGGCCTTGTACATTCAAAAGAATCACACAGCTGTGTCCTAAGACTCTTGCATCACCATCAATTTAACCACGATCACACCTGACAATGATTACACAAGTAATTTGGCTTCTTCTGAAGGAACATGATTGTGTGACATTGACAGTGAAATAGGCCTAGCTTGTTTTTTGTAAGGAAAATGACCTAAATCTCCTTATGATGGCTCTATTCTATGGTTTATAGAGCATAATGATGACTTTGTAGATATTTCATTCGTTTTATGGGTATTTTAATGGCCAATTCAACAAAAACAACTGAAACCTCTTAAATATGCCAAGTGTTCTAATAATTTTGGCCACCACTGTATATATATATATATATATATATATATATATATATATAAAAATGTATCATATATATATATATATATATATATGTATAATGAGAATGTTTAGCTATAGTGACAAAAGGTACAAGACTATTCTGTTTTATTGAGAGTGTAAGGGGGATTTATCAGTCTGTAAATGATGAATATTATTGATTGACCAAAGGACAACAACAGCACAGAAGGTCAGTGAACATGGACTCAGCATTTGGGCCAGTATTCCTGTCGGACCATGCAGACACACTGGTTCATGCTAATATCCTCAAATCATAACTCAACCTTATAATCTATAGTTCTTAGAATGTATCTTAACACTTTTGTGTGGAAGCTATCAACTACTGGGCATTTTGATATTTTGCAGGGTTGGGTAGACTATCACTTAAGTATATTTACATGCATAACTGATCGCTTTTTTTTTTTTTTCAACCATTAAGCTCCTCAGTAAGCTAGGTAGCCATTAGCCACTACCTAGCCAACAGCTAACAGACAAATTTTTTAGGCAACAGGCAATCTTAGCTTCATTTAGCAAATTGATATGATGTTCCCAACATAATTCATTCACTTAGGTAAAACAAATTACAAGATTTTAACTCTTTGCGTTTACATCTCATGATTGGCAAAGTGAGGTGTGGAGCCTCGGAGGAGACGGCTGCCTTCCTGTTGTCACTCAGGGAACAAAATTAAGTTGCTTGTGGTGAACAGAAGGTCGCTGGTTGTAATCCTGGACCAGCTAGGAAAATCTGGATAGGGAAAGTGAACAAGTAGCCTATATATTCCCTGGATAAACCATTAAACCATTTTTGTTTAGCTCACTACTTAATTTAAACATCTTACTACAAGTTCATGACATTTGTTTTTTCCTGTTTCACTGGCCGCTTACAACAGAAAAATCATAATGCATTTATGTTGCTGCATGCTATGTGCAGGCAAGGGTCAAGTACTGTATTATATAGAATTGCAATGTAAAATTTTATTTCAACTTTGATTCACTGGTGAAATACTTTTATCAGATAAACTACACAGAAAGCTAGCAAAAAAAAACTGGGTAAAATATTCAGCTTAGCTCTCACATGCATAAATCAGTCCATCAGGATCAGCTTAAAGTCATTCTATAGGATTGTGACAGACTGCCGTTATATAGGATCCCTATTGTGTATGTGCTGGTATTTTATGGTGGCCTTCTTGAAAAGCTTTCCTGTCGCCCAGCGGAGAGACAATGACAACATCTGTCTTCCTACGAATTGTCTTTCAGACTCCCCCATCTGTGCGCCGCAATCAATCAACAAATTAAACCAACCGGTCGGACAGATTATGCTACGTAATGATCCCTTTGATGAAGAAAAGAGTCGTTGAGATACAGAAAGAGATGGAAAGATAGATTGAATATCTAGAGACAGACAGTGAGAGTCATACGTTAGTGTGTATATCGGAGGGATAGGATGATCACTTGTCATATGGATAAAAAGGATAGAAGATAAAAGATAAGTATTACAGAAATTATTGCAAAATAAACAGCAATACACCTTACTGAGGTAAAGAAATAATCAACAATATATACAATATAAAAACACACCAAAAAATATAACACATGCAGCATGAAACAGATGGAAACATTACAAAAATATCAATATATTACAATGAAAAGGTTACAATGAAAATGGGAATATGAAGAAAACAGAAGTGGATTCACTGCTCTGTTGCTCTGAATTGCCAGTTTGAGCAAGACCAGACTGCAGTAGCCACTGCCTTTCTAATGGAGTGTAGACGCAGAATACTCTAATGGTTACCAGTGTAACAGCGGTGGGCTTTTGCCCGTTTTACCTCTCCTTGACTCTATTATGCCTAATAGTTTTGGCGAGTGTTGTATGTGCTGTCGATAAGGCGCTAATGATTCCCTGCTGGAAGCTGTTAGCCGGTAGCCGGGGCGAGCTTCGGGTAGATATTTGACTTTAAAATGCAGCGATCAGAGAGGAGCTGTTTGTTGGGGTTTGCCAGGAACCTTGGCACCTTAACAAAGATAATCAGCTGGTGTAGATAACCCCTATCAATTAATTTCAGACGGCCTTGCTCCGCTGCACCGATCAGAGCGATGGCACCAGGTACTTGGAGTAGCTCCCGATGTATTTACCTATAGCTCACTAAAAATGCAGACATGGCATTCTTTGTGTGGGTGTGTGTGTGCGTGGTGTGCATGTTTATGTGTGTGTGCAATGTTGCGTGTTTGCATGTACATATGTGCATGTATGTGTGTGTGTGTGTGAGAGAAAGCGATGTGTGCCCTCTGATTGCGTATTTGTTATTCATGACCCTAAATTTCTTATGTCTTTGATATGTATGTGTGTAATCTTTATGCATGCGTATGTGTGCGTTTACATTTGTGTTGTAGACGTGTGTCATGCATGTGTGTGTGTGTGTGTGTGTGTGTGTGTGTGGAAACCTGTGTGTATTTATGGCTTCATGCGTACCTGCCCCTGTGTGTCGGTGTCTTTGAATGCATTCAGGTGTAGCCATTGTAAAAGTCACGCTTTTTACTGCATGCTTGTGTGTGTGTGTTTGTAAATGTGTGTGTGTGTGTTTGTAAATGTGTGTGTGTGTGTGTGTGTGTGTGTGCGCTGCGCTGAAGCTCTTTAGGAGTTTACACCACAAAGATTTGTCACCCATTAACCACACTGCTACTGATAGGGTATCTCAAGGCTCCTTCCTGCTGCCAGCTAAAGGCTATCTCTATAAAGATATTATTGGTCTCTCAGCTCGCCACTGATCTCTCACACACACACACACACACACACACACACACACACACACACACACACACACAATCACACTGATAATTCTCTTGGACTCTCAGCCAGCTAGTTACAAACGCACACACACAGATTGCTCTATTTGGCCTTCCTGCGTGCTCCTGATAATCAGGGGACAGATTAGTCTGTAGGAGCCTTTATTAGCTTCACACTGATACCCTCTCAAACACAAGGCTGCCGCTGAGGAACAACACACACAAACAATATATAACCTTTATACACAAAACACATCTCATTTAGAAGTTGCTTTTGTATTCGGAGCTCGTCTCTGCGCTCTGTGATGTTGCAGCGTGGGTGGGAATACTGTTTCTTAGTCAGAGATGAGCCCTCATTGAGATACTTTGACTTTTTTATGCTGCGGTCCTGTGTATCCGCTGTGGGAAGAGCAAGGCGCTAACGCTGTCAGGGTTAGAGGTTTGATACTGACAATGTACACACTCATAATCGTGTAAGGTGTTTTGGATAAAAGCCATTATGTCATTTAGCTTGTACTTTATCCCTGATCACTCATTTGGATTGTCTGATTGTATTTCGCCGCTGTTAGATGAAATCCCTGTAAGTGCAAACAGTCAACTTTTCAGGAATTAAGAATTTGCACATTGATTCCAATGCATTTTTGGCTGGACCGCAACAGCGGGGCCAGCCCTATAAACGCGAATGTCTGTTACTCACTGACTGACTGAGTGATCAAGTTACATCATTGGTCGGCCCGGATCACAGAGCCAGAAATTTAAGTTTAGTTTTCTCGGCCATCTTGTTTCTCCGCTGAGATCGGAGCCTGTTTCTCCCACACAGTAAGCAGGCTGACCAATATCATGCATGTAAGCTGAAGCTAAAGTAGAATCTATACATTATATCATATCGCCGTTTATTTTGATGCATATGCGTGAGCTCAGTCCACCTGACAGCCCTCTATTCTGTTGGGGGAGAGAGAGAAACAGACAAGCATGGAGGTTTCATCACGCCGAGGGCTTACTGCCGACCTTCCCGGAGTTTCCCAGGGCCACGGTGCCAGCCAGTGCTGATATGATCCCGGTGATCCGGCCGAGATTTCAGCGGGGGTCCCGACGCCGATTAGTCAGCGGGTGTCCGGGTAACGGCGTTTTTGGCACCGATGGGTACCAGAGTGACCAAGGCTTGGATCGGGAGGATTGACGCGGGCCGTGGGCGCGGTGGAGAGAGGAGACGGGACGCGCTGGAACGGAGATCAGTATGGATGTATGGACTATTATTCTGTATATTAACATTTTGTCTACAGCGGAGTTAGTTACACCACTGGTCGGCCGTGGCACACCCATACACGTTCCAGCCATATACTAGGTTCTGACTTAGTCTTGTTAAACTACACACGATGTATTGAATAGGTTTCATGGGGCCTGAGGTCATGACAATTTACTCAGCACCAAAATGAGTGTGTGATACTCCACAGTCTCCTTCACCCAATCTTTTTGTGGTGGGAAAACATGTAAGACATCATGCTCATTTCACAAATTTTCTTGAGAACCAGGCCGTTCACATTAGATTCAGTAACATGAAGGTAAGTGGATTTAAGAGGCTCTCACACAACAGCTATATGTCACATTTTATGTAAGACAAATCACCCATGTGAGGATTTAAAATTTCTCTGTATCTCTAAATCTATTGTATGAAAACCAGAGGGGCTCCCTGGGAACAGAGGAGACCAGCGCTTGGGTCTATTAACTTTTAATTCAGTCAATTCAAATTGTAAAGTGGAATTGTAATTCACTGGGTGATGACAGAACATTCATTCCAAATTACTTAATTCAAGATGAGATATGAACCTTTTTAAAAAGATGAAAGTTTTTTTTTTTCAGTTTCTGCATTGTGAAGAATATCCGCTTCTCTGAACTAGTTGAGCTGAAAGTGAATTCAACCCAATTGCGACTGAAACAGTTCTCGTCAGAACATCTGTCAGGCTCCCCTCCTGTGTCTGTTCTGTCCTCTACCCCTTGGTTAATTGATCTCCCCATGTTTTTGGACATTTGACTGAGCAGCTTCACTTCTCCACTTCTGAACATGGATTGAACACTCACGCTCCTTTATGTGCAGGATAATTGTTAAAATAATATAAAAATGACCCGCAGTTGACTACAGAGTGAAATACATTTAGCCTCAATGAAATGAAAATTGGCTTTTTCACTTTGTTAGATCCATATCATTATATTCACCTATTTAATAATGAATGCCAAAAAAAAAATAATAATAATAATTTATTGTTTTTCTACCAAAATCCCATTACTTTTACTTCCTGGAAAACGGTACATTTTTCATGGTTACTTCATAGTGTACCAGTACCATATAAAAGCTGCAACTTCACATCTTCACAAGTGACACAGTTGCAACACCTGGTTAGTTGTTCACCTTCAAAAAATGTGTTTCCTTGTCCTAAGACACCATGGTTTTATCTCTGCGGTAGAAATGTGTTCATTTTGAAGAATCTGGAATTTGTGACTCCTCAAGATTATGTGCAAAACATTTCACGGTGGATTTCTTAACCAAATATACTGAGTATGCAATGATATACACTGCCTTTCTCTGTCCATGTTTGTTATGGTCCTGCCCACTTTTGAACAACATCCTGTTTCAACTGGAAATACATCAAATTACGGAAGTAAACAGAACGGTCGTTCAAGTCGGAGTTTCCAGTCGGAAATTCGGTCAAAATCCATCTCGCCCGAGTTCTCCGACATAAATACACCTGACAACACAGCAGTATGGCGCCGCACACAGTGAAAAGTAAACAGAATTCCCTTTGCATCAATTTGTACTTAAAGGATAAGGCTGGTGTTTTTTAATGCATTTCTTACCATCAACAAATCCTATGAAAATAACAAAATAAGCAATTAATTTGTTTTGCTAACAAGTCTTGTCCATGTAGCCAATGCCCAATGAAGCCATGTCCCAGCAGCCATAGAGCTCCATTGTATTAAAAATACGTCACAGAGCCATGCAGCTGATCTGGCAGCATATTTCATCATCGCAATGCACCGGGCCAGCCGACTTTTTCTCAAACAACTTAATAAGCCGGCTGTAAACACTTTGCGATCTCAGGAAAGTAGTTCCGTAGCACCGAAAATAGTCCCTGGTGTAATGAAGAATTTGTTCCCATTTGAATTTGATTTGGTAATAACTACAACAGCCTGACTTTTTGTGGTAACAGTTAGCGATTTTTAAAATTGAAACTATGTCTTTGTGAGCTGTATTATAAAGGTTTTTAGCTTACAAGTGGAGCCAATTACTTCCGGGTTGACAGGTATGTGGGAAGTCATAAAGTAATGAGAGTAGAGCAAACACATTGTTGATTTTGTTATTTTCATATCATTTGTTGATGATAAGAAATGTATTACAAAACACCAGCCGTATCCTTTAATAAAATTTGATATTACTTGATATGTAGTTTTTGTGTTATGAAAACTTGCTGTAACAACTTTTGTTGTAGTTTCCATTTGTAACGTAATTCAGTTGACTTGTGTTTTGTTACCAGATCTAGTTACTAGATACTAGTTACTAGTCTTTGCTAGAATTAACTAGCCTGCTAAGGTTAGAGCATTGTCAGATAACCGTTAACATTGGTGGTCAAAGGCTGTTGCATCCATGTTTTCTCGAGCAGATGCACTGGAAAGCATTTCGATCGGAAGCCGGGAATACCAACTACTCGACTTCCGACTCCCTTTCTGTCTTCTTTTCTGTTTTCTCTTGTCATTGTTGTTGCCCATGATCCTGTCACTCTTGCCTGGCACCTGTTGCAGGCTCAGCCGTCCTCCTTGCCTCGGCCCGCCCAAGGTTTCTTCTGTTTTTTACTACAAAGGTTTTTTCTTGGGAGTTTTTCCTTGTATTCAATGAGGGTCTAAGGCTGGAGGAAGGTTAGGTTAGACTGTTTGTCTTGCTAAAATCTGCTCTTGTGTGTCTTGTGCTTTTCGCTATGCTTGTCTTGTATCATTTTATTCTACAACTGATTGTTGATCAGTTAGATCTAGTTAGGCTCCTTCTCTGTGAAGCCCTCTGAGACATGCTTGTAATAAAGGGCTATATAAGTAAACAAACTTAAACTTGAACTTGACTTCACTTTCAGCATACATCTCATTTTTCTCCCCATCCCCTAACAGAAGTTCACTCAAATGCAAAAACAAAAGGGGTCTGAATAGAAAGTGAGGTGACCATTTTCTCTCTTTCTTCGCTGTCTGACTCTCTGCCTGCTGACTGGAAACATGACAACAGAGGTCCCATGATGCTTTTCTGTCTCTTCACGGGTCAAAGGAGAGGTGGGCACAAAAAGGTCGCCGCCACTGTGACAGTATCACCTCGCACACATGGGCACACGCACACACACACGCACAGAGACACACACACACACAGGCATACACCTACATATATAAAACCACTCACAGATATAGGCTTATACATATGGACAATAAAAAATGTGTATTCCTCTATGACAGGTTAATCACATTTCTCACACACATACACACACGCGAATTTGCCTACACACAAACCCATACACACAGAGACACATACACACATATTCTCTCACGTCCATCTATACACATACATGTCACCACTCGCATGCCAAATTAGCTCATTATTTTTTAAATCATAGCGGAGGGAGACACAGAGGTTGTGACATGAGCAGAGAACTAATGGCGCCCCCATTGCAGAGTGGGGAGGTGGACAAGGTAATCAGGTTGCATTTTCTCTTTAGTTTTTAATCTAGACTGAACTGTTGTCAATTATCACAGCACCTCCTGAACCCGGGCTCTTCACAATGGGTTGTTAATGAGCGGAGGTGATTGGAGAGGCAAAGACTCACATATAGCAACAGCACCCAGGAGGGCGTTGTTGCCTGTGATTAGGCCGCGCCTCACACCCAGCCACATCGCCAAAGTACCAATAATTACAGGAAAGAACGTCCTCCAGAGTATAATGGCTTTTCAGAAAATAGTTACCAACACATGATTGCAGGCTGGGAAGTTTTCCTCCAAGTATTGCACATGTATAACAATAAAGAACAGGGGAGAAAAGAAAATATATTCCCTGAAGTTCTTCGTTCAATATCTCTCTGTGCTAACTGGCCTTCGGCCGGAGGAACTGGATAAAAGCCTCCGTGGCAACAAGCATCCGTCCTTCTGAAGTGTCCCTACCAGCTCCAGGGTCGCTGTTATAACTGACCGTGACCTCTGACCTCCCTGCTGTCCCTGCTGAGCAGAGAAAGAGAAAAGAGAACAGACCTCATCAGTCGTGTCGTCATATGTGATGTCAGACTCGCCCAAATATGGACTTATTATGGTTCCAAATGCGATTTCTCCATGGGGAAATGAATGAGGTTTTCACATAATCATCCCTGTCACAGTCTGCGTTTTAATGCAGGCTTTTCAAACTTGGACAATTTTACATGCAATTTTCATCTCTGTAATTGCACCAGATCCAGTGATTTCTGGAACCGTTTTCAAGTCGAAACACTCATTTTAATAAACATTTTGGAACTGTAAGTCCCTATTTGGGCTAAGCTAAGGCTGACGTCAGACTTACAAGGTCTATTTCCCTACAAGGATCAATAAAGTATCACATTTTTTATTATGAAAATGATCCAGCCTGTGCAAGTGTTTTCTGCTGTCCTTAATTTTTTTGATTAAATGTAATTAGAATTTGATTAAATTCGTACTATCCTTTCATTTGTAATAGTAGATTGCTTTTTTCAGACGGTAGATATCTACATCTTGGAACAAAAGTCCTCCTTTGCACTGTCCTGGTCTAAAAAGAACCAACAGCACCATTACTTTCAGCCTTCGGCCTTCTCAGAGAGGCAGCTCCATGACAGTCCATCGTCCTTCCATCTCCTTCTTCATGTTTTCCTTTGTTGGCCATCTGCTGCCTTCCGTTACCCAGGGGAGCAAACTGTATTTTTTTTTTCTTTATTCCTCCACTGAAGGTTTTGCTGAGCACACATATTGTTTTTCGGCAGCTGCCTGTTACACAGTCGTAGTTACACACATTCACACAGGGCTGCAGTGCTGGAGTGTGATGTTGGTCTCTTGCTTATTTTGACTCGGACTTGACTTGGTTTACTGCATGTTGACTCGACTTTTTCCCACCTTTCTAAAAAATGTTCAAAGATATTTTTTTCTCCGCCTGGACCACCTTTGTTTATTTTCTCCTCAGGACTACAAACAATTTAAGGGATTACACCTATGTATAATATGTAATGCTCCTAAAACTTCTATGCACTGATTAATCAAAATCCTCTGCACTGATGAGTTGGATGTTTAAGGATATAATACAGAGCCACTGCAGATAGATATGCATCTTTCTTAAAGACATGCACACTATTGCCTATTTTGGTATTGGTCTTGTTTAGGACTTGATTTGCTCTGGTCTTGGTCTTGACTTGATTTCAACCCCCTTTGGACCTGGTCTTGTCTCGAACTCGACTGGACCTGGTGTTGGAATCGACTCGGACTCGACTAAGGCGGTCTTGACACCATTCACCATTCAGCATTCACACCTGGAAGCTGTCAAACCACAGTCTTCTACCCGGCCCTACAGAGATGAACAGCAGTAACTGCTTTGTGTGTGTTTTCAAGATCAAAGGTAGTGAGTAGGGTTTAGATTTAATATCAGCAAAAATAATACCAATGAATGCTACTAAAAATATATATATACAGTCCACTTCTGAACCATCAATAGTTTATTTTTTCTCAGTTGCAGTACTCATGTAGTTGCTGTTCTTTGTAGATGATGAGTGTTTCTAGCTCCTTTCCCCCAAACAGATTTTCTTACCAGTCTGGGCCTTTAAACCATCGGCCTTCCAGTTATAAACCAGCTTTTGAAACCTTAAAGCTGCTGCCATCCAGCTAACCCCGTCTCTCCTGATCTCTTGATAACGTGAGTTATCGTACTGCTGGTTTGAATTATATTGCTCAAATGTTATTAATGATTTTGCTATCTTTATCTAATGACATGCTATAATGAGGAGCGATACATGCATGTCTGTTTTTTCTGATCCACTGCTGCGCGAATCAATGCATGTCACACGGGCCTGATATATGCTGATGTGCTCTATCGGCAATCAATTGCCATCAGTGTGTGTGTGTAGTGTGAACGTGTGTGTGTGTGTGTATGTGTCAGTGTGAGTATAGGTTACAACAAATAGGCAAGGGTGTCTATACATGTAAAATTAAATGAGCACTGACTACTGATTAAAGGTCCGTCTGTCTGATTTATCATGAGAGGTGACATCATAATCATAGACACACATACACACACACATACCACACACACACACACACACACACACAGTATATCAACATATATCAGGGCCATGTGACATGCATTGATGCACACATAAGTGGAAAAATATACAATTGTTGCTTCTAATTAAAATATGCCATTTATTTGATTGATATGTCAATACATCAATATTGTGTGATATATTACATACTCTTCACCATATGTAATGAGAGAATGTCTCTTTTCTCCTTTCAGCAGTGTCACATGGGCGAAGTTTCTGTGAAATGGAAATGTGACTCGAACTCATCAATACAATTTGATTTGAAGACTTTTATTTTCTTTTGAAGGTATGCTTTCATGTGATTATGGTGTGAGGGTAACGTGCCTTAATGTCAGCATTACAAAAGCACCCAAATCAAAGTTAAACATGAAGCTATAGCTTTGATATCCTGAGTAGCCTCTATATCCTGACTACCAACACGGGCAGAATGTGTACTTTTCAACAAATTAGAATTGGAGGAAGTTAAACAGGACGTTAATTATGTCCTTGGTTACCACCACCTAGCTTAGCTACAAAGAATATGGAAAATGAGAATATGAAAAAAAAAATGTTTAATTAACTTCCTGGCTGCCACTAGTTTGCCTAGCAACCAGCCAAAAGTACAGAACAGGAGAAAGTAACAAGGATGGTTAATTAAAGGCCCAAATTTGCCAGGGCGAAATCCAAAAACGACCTGTAATTCTGTATATGAATGCAAATTAGACATTAATGAAAAAAATCTGTATCATAACATGGACATGGCTATTTAAATAATTTTAATTAATAATTTCAATTTTTTTAATAATAATTATAAAGTCAAGAATATCACCTCATGGAAAAAAGAAAGATTCTACATATGTCCATTTGTACTGTGGCTCCTGAAACTGTTGGAAAGGAAATGTTTTAATTTATTTAAATGTTTTGGCTTCAACTGTTGGAACTTGCTTTGGCTCTACAGTGAAGTAAATGACGAAAAAACAAGGAAAATAATGCCCAGGTTGAAAATAACCAGAATGATCCTTTAAGACCTATGAGGACAGAGTCAAATATGTTTTTCAAATATTAATTGAATTGAATGGATTCCAGAGAGCAGGGTGCCCCCCCCCCCCCCAAACAAGCAAATATTATGTTTTGGAGTGAAACTTCATATCTTGTCTACTCTATATTTCTAGGAATTTTGGAGATGCAGCAACAACATGCGAGAGAGACAGGTTGCATTACTGAGTTTGCGCAGAGTAATCCCATAGATTACATTTGTGACTGCAGTTTCAGGCAGATAAACAGTCGTCTGTACCAGATTACATTCTGAACATAACCTTGCCAACACTGCTGTCTATGGGAGCTGTGACTCTTCTCTCCTGTAAACAAGGGGACTTAAATGGGATTGTAGTTATCCAGATTAGCTAAGTCCGCTGTAGTCAGTCTCTCTCTCTCTCTCTCCCTCTGTCACACCTCTCTCTCTCTCTCTCCCTCCGTCACACCACCTTCCCTCTCTCTCGCTCTCTCTCTCTCTGTGTCACACCTCCCTCTCTCTCTCACTTGCACTTCACTGTTTCCCTCTCTCTCTCACACAGCACACATAAAAACACTCTCTCTCATCCCTCGGTGTCTTTTCCCTCCCGCTCTCTCTCTCTCTCTCCCTCCTCACCTTCTCCCTCTCTGCCTTGCCCTCCTCTTTTTTTATATCTCTCTCTTTCTCTCCATTTCCACCTTTTCTTTTTCATCTGTAATCGGCGATAAACAGGCTCTTTCTCATCGTCTCTTTCCCTTTCCCTGTTTCTACCCGTTTCTCTCTTCTCTCTCTTTCTCTCACCTCCGTCTGACTTCTTGTCTCTCTGCCATCTTTTCCATCCATCTGTCCTGCTGCAAACAGACTCCATTCATTTCTGTTCAGTTCAATGTACTTCACTGACGTGGAAGTGAAAAACAACACTACCAAAGCATCAGCATAAAAGATCATCATTTGTACATCTATCTCTCTATTTTTTTCTCTATGTTCCCTCCTTCCTTCGTCTATTTTACCCCCCACCCCCATTATCTAGTCATTGTGGGACAGAGTCTTGCCCCAGGGCATCAACCCTTTGGGCTGCAGGTGACGGAATGATAAGCAAGGAAAGGAAATAAAATTGGCTAGATGCCCTCCTGGATTTTGCTCCTGCCAAACCAAAAGACTGTTATTTCCAGAGTGATATTGAAATGTCGACACCATTCAGCATCTGTCATTAAAATTCAGCCGACAGTAGGTGGATATATTGTACAGTGACGTGCTGCACACAGCGGCCGGGCCAAGCGGCTCAGCTTGGATTAAAGTGTGAAATTAAATTTGAACAAACAAGAAAAATGACAAAAAAAAAAGAAAACACCAAGACGGTTTATTAACTCAATTTCCTCCCAACACCAATGCCTTAGTAATTTGAACACAACCATAGCACCCAAACAAGGATAGTTTTAGCACTACAGCCAAAACTCAGATGAAAGCAGGAACTGAAAGATGGCATTGAAACTAATAACTATAATTAGCCTCCCTCGCCACCAAAATAAGAGAATACTGAGGAGAAACAGTGATGGTGGCATTGTTTGGCTGCCAAGGAATGCTCATGCAAAGTGGCCCGGGCTTAAGCAGTCAAGCTGCTAAACAGGGATTGGAGGGAAGTGTAAGAGGATTGGCTGTAAGTGACCTCCAGATTGTTGCCTTTGGTCTGTGACTGGGGGGAGCGGGTTGCATAGAGAACAGTGTCTACTAGGATCGTACCACAGCATGGCTTTCTTTATAATGAAAGAGTGAGAGAGAGAGAGAGAGAGAGAGAGAGAGAGAGAGAGACTAGGAGGTAGACTATAGTGTCTTCATTTGTTTTATGGCATACTGACAGAGAGCAGAAGAGAGGATGAAAAGAGACAGGGACAAAAACTGGAAGCCAACTGCATCAGGAAGTGTTCAGGATTGTATTATGGTACGGTTAAATAGTTCAGTGACAGAGAGAGCAAGACAGAGAGAGAGAGAGAGAGAGAGAGAGAGAGAGAGAGAGAAACACAAAGACAATGACACAGTCCAGAGATATTCCATATCTGTGTGAATGAAAGTGGAGGGAGAGAGATAAAGAGAAAAGAGACATACATGTGCAGAGTGGGGGTGCATGAAGGATGACCAGCTGTCATCTAGTTCAAAGATAATAGGGCTTCAACCTGTGTGTGTGTGTGTGTGCATGTGTGCGTGTGCGTGTGTGTTGTGTGTGTGCACGCGCTTTTTAGGTTAGTATTCACTCAACCACGCACTCATACATCATCAAGTCCAAAATAACAATGGAAGTCAACCAGCCATCAACTCCCATCTGCAAAACAGAACAGTGTGTGTGCGCGCGCGTGTGCGTGTGTGTGTGTGTGTGTGTGTGTGTGTGTGTGTGTGTGAGCATTCCTGATGGTAGTGGCCCGTGGCACAGTGCCAATCACTCCTCACTTTGCAATTACAAAGAGCAGAGGGCTACAGGTAATCACCATTGATCAGTGCATGTGCACACACACACACACACACACACACACACAGGCCAGTAGCATTGATCCACCTAACCTAGCCTCCAGTTGTGTGAGAAATGGCTGTGTGTGTGTGTGTGTGTGTGTGTGCAGCGATACAGAGACAGAGATTGAGAGAGGAAGCGAGAAACAGCAAGAGAGAGAGAGAGAGAGGTGGCAGATACGGAATGAAAATAGAGAGAAAGAAATGGAAAGAGAGAGAGCAAAGGAGAGGTGGAGTGAACATTTACCAATGCACAGGATGCGATGCTGCAATCCTCATGTGCCATGAGCCAAGGTGAGCGTTCATACAGACGCCCGATTCAGATGTCAGAAGAGTGATGCAGTAACCCGGCGGTGATGACCGCAGAGGACATCAGGCTCTGCCCTCATAAATCTACAGCACCATCAGACAGGCAGCGCCATTCACACACCTAATCTAAATGTTACAGGGTGGAGTGTGTGAGTGCGGGTGTGTCGCTGGGGATATCGAGTGGTCTCCTCCCATCACAGATGCTTGGCTGAATTAGGCCCAGGACGCCTCCAGAAGGCTCAGCGGTGATGATTCTCGGCGTCCCAGACGTAGGGCTGGAAGATATTGACAAGAAATCTAACTGCGATTATTTGATAGAATATTGCAATTGCGATTTAAACTGTGATTCATATGAACCCAAGTCTTTCTTGTCATCAGTTTATTAGAACTTTATAATTGTTTAAAGAAAAGTGATCTTGTTAAAAAAAAACACAGGATTTACTGAGTTTGAATACGATTAATTGTTCAGCTCTACCCAGAAGTCTCCATTTTGACCCTTACTAAATTTACATTGCCCTTCTATATGCAAAAGATTCAACTGCAGCCATTCATTCATTGTGTGTGTGTGTGTGTGTGTGTGTGTGTGTGTGTGTGTGTGAGAGAGAGAGAGAGAGTGTGTCATCTGTTCTCGTATTGAGTGTCACTACTGCGATAAGACCATTGATCAGAATCTAGGTAAACACACAAAGAGCTTGTGGCTCAATGTCTGACTGTGTGTGTGTGTGTGTGTGTGTGTGTGTGTGTGTGTGTGTGTGTGTGTGTGAGCCAGTCAGTCCCTCCCCTCTCAAATATCATTTTTCAGGAGAGAATAATGGAGCAGTGGTCATCTGTGACTCAATATGTCAGTACTGAGTTTCAGTATAATGTCAACTCTACCTCTAGGTATGGAGAGTAAGATTCATCATTAGCGAGAGCTTCACTGACCCTTAGGCTCAGTGTCTGTGTGTGTGTGTGTGTGTGTGTGTGTGTGTGTGTGTGTGTGTGTCTGTGTGTGAGAACCAAGGGTGAATCAAGGTCTTGGTCACCCTGAAGGCTTATTTTGCAGTAATGACCGGCTCTCTACACATTATCCCACTTATTACATGGCTATTTACCAAGGACATTGATTATTTGACGCAAAGTATTGATTTAAATAATTTCATTACAGGTTAAAGTAATTTACAAGCTAACTGTAACCATAGAAACGTCTGTGGCTTACATCCATGGCTACACTGTAGCAGAACTGTAACCAAAAACGTTCAGCTTCTAACCAGAAATCAAAAGTTTTGTGTGTTTTCTCTGAATAAATTAAAATATTGCTAAAATCCTCCATGGTTTCTAACCTCAGTTAGCCAAGTGTTTGTTTGCAGTAACCAAGGAGTAACATATTTTAGGGAATGATTCAGGTGAACAGCCACATATTCATTCCTTGTGCATTGATGTTTAGCTGTACACAGTCTCTCAACACTCACTGCCTTCTCTTCCTATGGAAACAGGGAAAGTAGTCCCTGGAAGTTCAACACAGTATGTTATTTTTTGTATCATATTTAGTGTAACTTTTATGAATCTCCTACACAAAACTGCCAGACTGAGCAACTTATCAATTAAGATTAGTTATAATTTCTCATTTGACCACTTTTGAGATAATGCTAGTGGCCTACTGTCATTCAACATAGTGTATGCTAAAGTGTTAGCATGGAGCACTAGAGCCAATGATGTATGTTCACGTATCATCACTTAACAGATAACACAGATGTCAAAGTTCAACACCAAATCTGCAACATTTGCACAATATTTAACCTAAACCCCGTTTTTGTCACACGCTCATTTGCTGTGTTTGTGATCTCACTTGACCTTTACACAGCACAAGCCTTCCCAGACAAACTAACTGCACATGCTGTAGAGGTCTTAGCTGTATTTGTAGAGCTCAATTCTGTTGTTAAGGTTTTGTTTGTTTGCAGATACGAATGATAAAACACTAAACAAGAGACGGGAAAAGCAAACTGTGTGGGTGAGACAATGACACGCCATGGGATTTATTAAAAAGCTTCTCACTGCAAATGAAGACAGCACAAAAACGTCAAGATAGTAAACAAAGATATGAGCGAGCAGGGAGGGGAACGGTACTGATGGTCCTGATACTCTGTTCAGACTCTGTGCAGTTGAAGGTGACAAAGCAGTTTATATCCTAAAATGACCTTAAACCATGTTGAAACTCTCTGGTATCCAACTCCTGCTTTGTAGTTTGTGCTTTAAATCAATCTTTTGACGGTTGTGAAGCTTCTAATAGAACGTGACTCCAGTTTTTCCTTATATTTCAAGAGATGCAAGCACTTTAATTTCATATTGACTCACAGCAGCAAGACTGTTTGCATATGTGTGGTCATCTCAATAGAAAATACATGGAAGGGAAGGGAAGAAAATGATAGGAGAGAAGAGAAGGGAAGGGAGTCTTTGTAGCTCTTGCTCTGACTCACAGTAGTTAAGTTTTGTGTGTTTTCTTCCCAGCAGGACAGGCTGCATCATGAAGGCGCTCAGGGAGCCAGTTGAGCCACTGTTTACTTACTATGGGTAACTACGGGTCATTTAGCTCACTGCCTAGCTGTGGAAAGCCCCCCTGCAAATGTAATGACAGGGTTGGAGGGAACAAGTCGCCACACACTCTTAACCTTGATGCAAATAATACTTTTATTCATTGCATTCCCTGGTGCATTAAATTGAAATACTTTTATTTATTAAAATACATTTATTCAATGCTTGTGCTAATGCATTAAAGCTATTATTTGCATCGAGGCAACGAGCCCCGTGCAGCGACTTTTTGTTATTCAACTTCTGTTTTTCCGCGGCCCACGCCTCAACAGTTTGCTCTCTCTGCCTCTCAGAGACACTTGGAAGGAAACTGTATACTTTATCCACCGGTAATTGTGCAGACAGTATCCTCAGACAATGGACACCAACCCCCCCCCCCCAACCCCAACCCCAACCCCAACCCCAACCCCAACCCTAACCCTTGGCTATACAGGACATTTGCACAGTCATCCAAACTGCCTTCAGTACCATGAGTGCGTATGTTTTTAGCATGGATGGCCCCAGTGAGAATGACCCATGCTTACCCATGTTTTATCCACTGAGCTACACTGGACAGCCACATCCCTGCCCCTTGTAAAAAGTTTCCCCCTAGAAAGTGCTTTGTAAGGACAGCAGATCCATAAAAAAAAAGAAAGCTGCAATAGGCAACTTTAAACAAGAGGTGACTGTTTGAAATTTGATGACTTCAATGCCTAGAAATCATATAAGGTGACTTCAGTAAACCGCACACAGCTTGCTCATGTTTAACAACCCGGCCGGCCTGTGATGCTTTATACCAAAGGAAACTAACGAGACAGGGTAAGATTTAATGTTGGTGAGTCCAGCTTTCTCTGCTCACTGCTGTTTAGGATTTGTATTTTGCTCTTAAGTATTGATTCAGCACTTTCTGTGGGCGGAAATTTCCCGCCAGTGATCATACCTGACATCGGAATTTCATTTGGGGAAAAATAGGCTGAATCTACGGCATCTCAATTAGGTTGGGTGGGACGCTCTTTTCTTTTGCAGCCCCACTACGTGATTCAGGCTGATAAGATGGGTGGAGTTCTTGCTTGAGGAGCTTTACCCTAAAATATTTTGACACAGCCCTGAATTGTCCTCCTACCAATGAGAAGTTAGAAGGAAAATGTATTAGGTGCAGTAAAAAAAAATGGCAACGCAATGCCTACAAATGTGTATTAAAACTTAGGGAGTGAGTGGAAGGGTAAGTAAATGATATTATGAATGAATGAATGAATGAATGAATGACATTATGAATGGAATTGAATGGAACTGTGAATGGATAAAACGACATGAATAAATGAACAGATGAACATGATTCCATTTCCTTGCTTAAGGGTTCTATCTCTTTTCTCTTTGGATATCCCTATCTAAAAATACCACCGATGTTATATGCCCAAGGCAAAGTGTTTCAGACCAGACTTTGTTATTGTCTGTCTCCATTGTAATTGGATTGCCGGTTATTGGTTTCTATATGAAGTCTGCGCTTTAGGCTGTGTGAGGCGACGGTATACAAACAGAGGGAAGGGAAGGTTTTCCAAGCCATCAGTCGCTCATTTTCAGTCTCACTGCTTTCTGATCATTAACCGCATGGCCATGTGAGTTTTACAATTCATGGGGAAGACGCAGCTGCCTTTGAGGCTGCTTAGGTCAATTTATCATCACCTCCACCACAGATACTTAGTCCTGTGTAGCTCAACAGGTAGAGCAAGGCACATACACTGCCAGGAATAGGGGTTCCATTCCCTGTGTGGTTCAGTGGGTGTATGCACTTATGGTACTGTAGGCACAATGGATTACAGTCTGTACCAAATTATATATAATCTTTCAGTCCCTAGCCCAGATTGTTCCTGACCAATCACAGCAGCAGAGTGACTTTTTCACAGGTGATTCAAGCGTCTCAAAGGAGGAGAGATGAGCAAGGATCACATCAACAGTTAACACACTGTACATAGCGTAGCTGTTGCCAACTGTTGCCAACAATTTGGTGCTCTGATCTGCGCTACTTGCTTGTCTAATCCAAAGATGTCACAGCATAGTCCCTCACCTTCGCTAACAGTGGGGAGAGAGTAGGATCGGAGTGGCAAATATAATGATAGGAAAATTAGTAGATTACTGGCCTGTTATTCAGACTGAATGGCCATTTTGTTCCCACTCCACTATTCAACCTGAGATTGCCTCCTTGTTAGCCGTTTTCTGTGTGGGAGGAAACGTCAATCACCAGTGACTGACGCATCCGGCCGCTCTGACGTTACTTCAGTCGACACTGATGCTGCAGCCAGTTAGCCTCTACATCCATGGTTAGCCAGAGGATTTACCAACTGCACCAATGATGCCTTCGATTTTGACAAAAATATTGTCTTTGCAAAGATAACATGTTGGTTAAGGGGGTGATTTTAACAAATCTATTCTGCTGAAATGCCAATGAAAAAACGTTGCACGAACAGTTCAAACTTTAGTGTTACCTGCAAAGTCACTGATTGGCTCGATTGTTTCCCAGAGCGAGAACAAGCCGCTGATGAGGGAAACACCAGACTCAGACTGGGCAGTATGTGATTCAGGAGTCTGCAACCAGGAAAGTGGATGACATCATCTGGCTTCTAGCTACTTTTTTTAGCAGCGAATAGCTACTTTCCTTCAAAGGGAGTTGGCAACCCTGAGCATGGCATGTGCTATTTGGTGGCCGCATCCATCGAAAATCCCATCCAAGTACTCACACTGCACAAATTTTCAGCATGGATGGCCCCAGTAGGAGTTGAACTTAACTCAGTGGTAGCACTACACTCCACCCATTGAGCTACCCAGGGCCACACAGGTCATTTGGTCTCCAGTCATTTACATGGCTTCTGTGTCTGGTGGGCTAAAAGGTTTAACGTTTCTCCATCAACAACAATAAACACCACACACTCAGGAGGTGTCTCACCTAATTAACTTTAAATGCCACTTGCTGAAAGACCACAAGCGAGATCAATTAAGTCGCACACATTCAGCTTTATTACAGAACTTTCCTCCTTTATCTAGGTGATCATTGTGAGCCTTATGTTACCAAAACACGAGGCTCACAAGACTTGTTTAGGAATTGAGAAAACTAATGGATTTTTATGTTAACTCACATGCATTTTTGACATTATAAATGCAATGTCATTTGGTTTGGCTTGCTCCCAGTTTCCATTTTCTCGATGTTTGTGAAACATTCTGTGCACGTGGCAGGCCATTTCAGCTGTCAATTTGGGTTAGAGAAAAAAACAAAAAACAAATCGGAAAATAGGCAAGGTCAGTTTAAGTCAAGCCAAATTTATTTTAACAATGCTTGCAAACAGGTTCATGACAAAGTGCCTTTACAGAGGAAAAAGGACACAAATACTGCAAGGTGTGTGTGTGTGTGTGTGTGTGTGAGAGTGAATGTGATGCAAGATACAACAGTTGGGCATGACACCAACACTACATACCACACCCTCTCAGGAATCTCACCTAATTAACTTTAAATAGCACTTAATGACAGACCGTAAGCGAGATCAACTATGTCACACATGTTCACCTGTTTCTTTCCCCAGAACTGTCCCTCTCTATCTGGGTGATCAATGTGCGCCCCGAGGTACCAGAGCAGACGCCTTCTGTTTACACATTCCTCCAGCCCATATAGCCTGAGGGGGGGTGATTTTAGATAGGACCCCTCCTCGCTTGAGACAATAGATCAATGGCGTGACTTCACATGTTTCTCTGCAATTCACTGAATACCTTTAGTGACCTGGCCCATATGCCTCTGGGCCAGGAGAGGGAGAGAGAGAGAGAGAGAGAGAGACAGAGAGAGAGAGAGAGAGAGAGAGAGAGAGAGAGAGAGAGGGAGATGACTCTGTAAATAACATGATACGTATACTGTATATTACTATTTTGTTATATTTTCTTTACCATTTTGTTATTGTTATTTGCTATTTTGTTAATCTACAATATTGAATTTTAAGTTTCCTTTTGTCTGTTTTTTTGCTTCCTTTTTGCATTTTAATGCATTACATATATTATAAAGTCCATACTACTTTGGCAACATTGTATCCTGACAGTCATGCCAGTAAACCTTATTTGAATTGAATTTGAATTGAGCACAGATATACATATCTACGCATGCACAGATTATATTTCTATACATCCATGCACAAATGCAAGTGTACGTGCAGTAGACACACATGCTCACCCATCTGTATAAACATATACAACCACACTCTCTCTCTCTTTCTCACATACACACACAGATTCACACACACTTTTCCAATAGTCTCTATAGGCTGTAAGAAGGTTTGGGGATCTGGGAGCCTATAGCATCTGCAAATGGCTATTGACAAAGCAACAGGTGTTGAGAGAGACAGAGAGAGAGTGAGAGAGTGTGTCTGGTCTGTGTGTGTGTGTGCGTGTGTGCACATTCTTCTATGTGTTTGTGTGTGTGTGTGTGTGTGCACGCGCGGGAATGCTTCTGTGTATGCGTGCGTACTTGTGTATGTGAATGTCTCTGTGTGTTTGTGTGT
Source organism: Centroberyx affinis (assembly GCF_046629955.1). Classification (NCBI taxonomy): domain Eukaryota; kingdom Metazoa; phylum Chordata; class Actinopteri; order Beryciformes; family Berycidae; genus Centroberyx; species Centroberyx affinis. The sequence continues at coordinate 163,820 of NW_027278779.1, forward strand.
CTGAATGCTTCTGCTTCTGCTTTTGCTTCCGCTTCTGCTTCTGCTTCTGCTTCTGTGTGTATGGCTGTGTGTGTGTGTGTGTGTGTGTTTGTGTGCATCCCCAGAGGTGGGTTGAAGCTGACCAATGACATTCACAGCTATTGTCTCATCTGTCAAGCCTCTGCGGCTCTCTTTAATTTGCTAATTAGACTGCGGGACCCCTGTTTGTTTCAAAAGACCACTGTCAAGATACTTATCTGTTTTACAAGATAATTCCCTGACAGGGTGGTACTCTATATGCCAGCGGGCCTTAACCTTTGTGATGCTGTTTTGGTGCCTCAACTCATTTCTATCAGTTCTGAGTGAAGTAATAAAAAAAATTAAAAATTTAAAAAAACACATGTTGAACCAAGGTCGGTCTTGTTTGTCTTGTGGCATAGAATTAGAATCATTTTGTTAACAGGAGATTGTCTTGGTGGCAATGGTGCAGATACATGTTAGCAACTGAAATAGTAAAACCAGTAACTTAACCAGTAACTTAAGTTGCATTATTTATTATTATTATTGCATTATTTGATCTATTGATGTAATATGTATCTTGATAGGCTAATTTATTGTGTTGATTGGCAATTGCCCTGCACCTGCAACCTAACTTATATGCAGCCTACTGGTGGTATAATGTCCATGTTTGCTGTTTTTTCTCCCAGCACCCATGATGTCAGATGTCTGCCAGATGTGCAAATTTATTTTATTATGGCAACTGAAATAGTAAAACAGTCCCTGTCTTGTCTCGGAAGCTATTTTTTTAGAATCAGAATCACTTCTATTTGCCAGGAAGTAAATGCACAGAAATTTGTCTCGGTGGTATTAGTGCAAGGACACACCAATAACTAAAATAGGAACATAAGTACATGCTGACACACATGGTACAAGGACAATAGTGGCTGTGAGCCCTCCGCTCCTTCCTGAAAACTATCAGAGGTTATTTACTGGAGCTGCCTGGAACACATTTCTGGGTTACCGTGCCACTGCTGCTGCTCTACAGCTAGCTATTACACTGCTGCTGGAAATCACACAGGTACAGGAACATGTAGGCGCTGTTTGAAACCGTCAGAACTCCAATTTTGCAGATTTTCATGTTTTCACTTGAATTGAAGGATTACATGCTCCTCTGTGGGCGGAGAACATTCTCTTGGTTTTATGAAACCTTTTCAAAACCAATTAGACAAAATGGTTGTCAAGCGAAAAAACAAAGCTGTTTTCTTAGTTCCTAAAAAGCTGACATCTTGGGAGATACAAAACTGCAATATACACTCACACAGGTACGCATGTGCACTCACAAAGACACAGTGGCACGCACAAACGCACACACAGAAGCATGCACATATGAGCGTGCACCACATAAACATGGACACAGATATTGTAGGCACACACATACACACACACACACACAAACAGAGGAGCTGAGCTGATACCGTCAGGAGAAACACTGTCATCTCCATGCATTATCACGGTTGGTGACAGCTGTAGCGATTGGCGGATCCACACACTGAGGTCTAAAACGTGTAACAAATCTCCTCATGCGTGTTAAATGCTCTTCACACTAAAATCCACCCTAAACCAGAAATCCCATATGTTATTCCTGTGATCTTCGGCGGTTCAGCCTGGATTTGTTACGTAACGTGTGTGCAACTCTCTCCAAAAGCTAGAACTCTGAGAACCAAGGCTGCTCTAAACTATGGTATCACTCGTTGTCTTTACCTGCTTATTCCTATTCAGGGTTACGCGTGGCAGGAGGCTATCCCAGCATGCACTGGGCAGAAGGCAGGGAGAAACATGCAAACTCCACACAGGAAGGACCGGGGCTGGGAATCAAAACCAGGACCTTCTTGTTGTGAAGCGACAATGCTAATCACTGGGCCACCGTGCCGCCCCTGCATGGCTCAACTGAGTATTAAGAAAGTATTACTATCATTACATTATTATTAGAATCTCCTGGGTGCTGTTAGTTTGTCCTGAAGGTCGGTGTCCTACTTGCCTCTCAGTGGAGCGAGCAGCTTCACACGTCCAGAGTTTTGGATGTCTGGCCTCGAGCTTTGAACAAGAATTTTTCACGTTCACGCATCGAGACTGAACAGAGGAATTTAAAGCTTAGCTGCTCTGGGTGCTTATAGGGTTTGAATTTTGGAGAGTGCATTGGCTCTATAGGACCGTATTGGAGAGACACACACCCAGGCAAGCAACACTCTAGTCTAGTCTAGCCTTGTTTATTTATGTAGCCCTTTATCACAGTCAAGTCTCAAAGGGCTTTACGTACCATCGTATACATGTCATATACCATACTACATCATACATATACACATCATATATTGTACATCCTATACTAAGTCATATGCATACTTCATATACATTGTTTACTACATCATGTACATACTATACACCATATACTACATCATATACTAGATCAGTGATTCCCAACCTTTTTCATATCAAGGACCCTAATTTAGTCCACATTAAGGCCACGGATCCTCATTTGATGAGATTTTGTCTCCCGGACCCAAATCTGAGAATATTTATATTCTTAGATACAATTTCGTCCAGAATCCCATGACACATATCTGTAAATTATAGGTAGAGAGAAAACAGTGAAACTATGATCAAAATAGTCATTCTTCTACATTATCCCATTGTGTTAACTTGTAAATGAAAAAAATGGTGAATTTTAACAATTCATCAATTTGCTGGGGACCTCCTGGAACCCCCTCAAGGACCCCTGGTGGTCCCCGGACCCCACGTTGAGAACCACTGTACTAGATCATATACATCATATAAAATACTACACAGAAAACATGGGCAATTTAGACTGAGAGAGAGGTCACCTGACCTGCATGTATTTGGATATAAGTAGTCTTATATTTTGATTAATGGCCATGCATTCCTGAAACAATACAGTGGGTTTTGTAAGTGTTTCAGAAGCCAAGGGGGCTTACTGTTCCTGTTGTACCTCCAGGTCCTGGTACAGGCCGCTCCACTCCAGTCACAACAGCAGAGTCGCTGAAAACTCATCTCCTCAAGGAGTACCTCACGTCCCCCCGCTGTCCCCGCTGAATCATATCCCCTCTACCCTATCTCCCTCCTCTACTCGCTATAATACGCTCTTATCTCCAACTTAACAAAATCCTTTCTACCTCTCTCCTTGGCTCTTATTTTCTCTTATTTCATTTCCGAGCACTTCTCTCTTACATGATCATTCCAGGGTCGCGGTAATATTGTCAGGACACTACGGCTCTGACCGTTGCACTGCGTACTTGTAATTCTAGTCGTCTAAGAATTGAAACTTAATCTTCTGATGCACTAAGTCACTCTGGATAAGAGCGATGGCCAAATGCCTAAAAAGATTTTCTCAACATAACTGAAGGCAAAACATGAAAATCATCAAAAACAGTGTGGTTTTTTTATGTGAATTCTGTATAAGATTGGATTTTTTTCCTTTGTTTCAACCACAAATGTAAATCCTGTGATCTCTTTCCAGTCACAACACTGACAATCTGAAGACAGTTCAGCTGATTACTGTGATTATCACGTCCCACTGCTGGAAATCAACTGAAGAATGGAGAATATATGTCTTGAATAAGTGTTTTCAGCCCAGGAACGCAAGTTGAAATATACAGTCTGACTCTGACACTGAGGCTTATGAAAACATGTTGCAGCTCCTGTCATATAGGAAACAATCAAGGATCCTGCATCTTGCATCTTAAGAAACTGGAGTATAGCCTTACTGAACAAGAAGCTGTTAACACCACAAGCTGCTCTGAATATGCCACCTCCGTTTGCTTTTTCCAAATTATACTAATGTCAAACACTGGGTTTCACTTGAACGAGTTCTGTGTATTTGTATTGCATGCAGTTTAAGTTTTATTCAAATTCTTTGCTTTGTTTTTGTAATGAAGCTCCAGCGCTGTTAGTCCTCTCACAAATTAAACAATGAAAAGTCTCTTCCAATTCAATTTAACACCGCTCGCCAGGCAGCAGTGCCGTCTCTACTTGGCTGTACAAATATATTTGAATATGGTTGAATATGAACTTACTTGGGGTGTGCTTGATGTAGCCTGCCAGCCTCAAGATGTGGACACATTTATGGAAATTGGGGTAAAACAAGTGCCCTTCATTTTGTCTGATCAAGTTTTCATTTCATTTTACACCGGTCTTGCTCTAGGACTATTCTGTATGTCGACGTTGTTGAACAAATCAAAAGTTTCATTCCAAAAGGATATGTCCAACATTAAGAAAGTGACTCATACTCTTTCAAAATGATTGACGAAATAATCGCTTTTGCAGACTGGATCCTCTATATTTTCTGAGATATTGAATGTTGAACTTCAGCTGACGATTCTGAATAGATATGTAGCATTTCAGAATTAGCTATTAGAATTCAATCAGAAGTCTTATATGCAAAGAAAAATACGCTTGTTGGAAAATTATATGTCGACAAATTCAGACAATGATTGATGGTACAAAATGAAAAAAGTTATTTTTAAAAGTTAGTAGGCGAGACGTTGGTTATCAAAATAATAACACTTTTACAGACTGGAGCCTTTATATTTTAGAGTATTGAATGGTGAACCTAAGGTAATGATTCCAAATAAAGGCAATTAGAACCCCTTCAGAAGCCATGTAAGGGGAAAAAAAAAGCAAGCAGTTAGTTCCAAAATGAGATCTCCACCATTTGAAAAAGAAAACCTGACACCTACTCTTACAAAATGATTGATGGAAAAAAATGATTGGCAAAACAAAATCAAAGCAAAATATTACTACTATACTTTTTTCAATGTATGGTATGTAACTCAAGTCCTTGGTTGACAAAATAACAACACATTTGCACACTATCTTCTGTTAGAAAGGTTGAATGATGAACTTCAGGTTTTCACGTTTTTAACACTAGAAAGGCGTGGGGTTACATTTTGGTGTGAAAGGGCAACAAGTCATCAGTTGAAGGGGTGTAAATATAAGTATAACTACTGTTGCCTTGCATGATTTTGAAAATCTTACAGCATTGGTTTGGACAGAAATTGGGTCTTGGAAAAGTCATGGATTGGCATTTTGACAGCTGAGATATTTCAACACAGCCATGAAGTGTCCTAGGTGTGGTTCTTATAGGGTTAAATGATTTTTTTTTTTTTTTTTGAAAAATGTATATATAGCATTTTGTAATTTACTCTATGGAATATAATGAATATTTTAAAATCCCCTTCATGTTGCGACCTAAGTGCTTTATAGGCCGGAGGTGCCAGGAATGACTGGAAATCTCCTCAGTTTCTTCCAAAGACATGTTTATTTCAGTCCCTGCTAATGCAGTGGGATTGGAACGTCCCTACAGCAAGGCAGGCTATGCATTTCCCACATATACTGCTGAGCATGTACAGCACAGCCTTCATTTAGTTGACATTGTTTTCACAAGACAAATAGATCCGGAACGTGTCGGAAAACATGGCAAAGTGCATTTATTCCAATCACGGTACAGAAAGCTTTTCTTGCACATACATGACAGAGATATGCACAAGAGCACAACACGTGAAAAAAAAAAAAAAAAAAGACAAAGCACATACAGTATGTGGCCACACACATGCATACACAAAGGCATGGATAGCTTTCCCTGTACATACAGTGATATATACAGACACAAACAACCATATAATACATTCACAAAACACACACACACATGCACACACACACACACACACACACATCCCCCCATCTTATGGAGTGTCTCCGTCACGTTAGGCCTTCTGTGTTTCTCTGCCCCATTTCTTTCTGCCAGCATGGAGATGAAATATTAAAGAGAAGGACGGCACCCTAACCCACTTACTGTATCCTGCACTGCCAATTTAACTGACTGCCTTAATAGGCACTGGAGCGGAAAACACACACACACACACACACACACACACACACACACACACGAACACACACACGTTGAGGAAATACACACATACTGTACATACAAACAAACACATACACTCACCTGCCTTGACAGTAATCATACACACTTCTATAGACACACAAACACATTGATGATGCACATACACACTTAGACACACACATGCACACTGAATGATGAGTATATACATACACACAGACACAAATTATACACATACACACTCAGCAAGCACATAAACACATTTGACACACACATTCATGCACACATACTGAGTGTGTATTGGATGCATACACTGACATATACACACACACACACACACACACACACACACACACACTAGAAACCCCTACCCACCTCGCACGGAAGCGGTTTTCCCTCCTCGACTTATAAATTCCCTCCGAAGATGAAGAGTCTTCATATCAGAGTGGCAGTTTCTCTTTCTTGTACATTGATTGAGTACAGTGTGATGTTTTCCCATCACACGCTCAGCTGATAATCTGACACGCTCTGAATACCTGCCATTCAATAAATAATCAATTTGCCTGCTATCTTTCAAATTACACTCTCTCTCGCCTGCTTTCTCTCTCTACACATCTGCCATCCACTAACTAATCACTGCCTACAATTTTTCAGATTTACGAACTATCTCACCCTCCGTATGTATGTATCCGTCATTCAGTAATCAATCATTTTGCCGGCAATTTTTTTTTTTTTTTGGCATTTTTTATGCTTTATTTGAGAGATATAGTGAGAGAGAGACAGGAAGGTATGGGAGAGAGAGCGAGGGGAGGACATGCAGCAAAGGATCACGGGTCGGATTCGAACCCAGGTCGCTGCGGCTGGCCTGAGCCAAATGGTACGCGCCCTACTCGGCAATTTTTCACATTATCACACATTTACAACCCATCTCTCTCTCTCTGCCTCTCTGTATCAATCTATCTACAGGTTCTGTCTGAATATCCACCATTCAATAACCAATCACTTTGCCTATAGATTTCTCAAATTACATTTCTGCCTCGTTCTCTCTCTTTGAATATCTGCTATTCACCAACCAATTACTTTATCTGATATATTTTCAGATTCCATTCCCTTGCTCTCTCAATATTGCAGCATTGCAACATTTGGAATACCTCCCTTCTTATGCGGGGACACGTTTTCCATGTCGCCGGCGTGATGGCATTTTAAGAAAGCGGGGGAACACTCTTGTTTCTTTTTTTTTTCTCTTTAGTCATTAGTGACTGAAAAGTGAGAGAAAGGCGAGAGGAGAGAGAGAGAGAGAGAGAGGGAGAGAGAGAGAGGGGGAGAGAGGGAGGGAGGGAAAAAAAAAGCAAGCAAATAGGATTTGAAGCCTAGCAAAACAGGAAGGCTCTCCGGGAGAAGGGAGTTGTCACTTTCCATTAGACACAGTCACACGGACGGGCCCCGGCTCGCCCGGCGCCTCGCCTGCATTCACACCGCCAGGCGAGGAGCCGGTACAGCTGGGGAGATTTACCTTTTACTCCCCAGTCTGCGTGCGTGCGTGTCTTTACGTCTTGTGGTTTTTTTTTTCGCATGCAGCTGTCGTTTTTTTTTTCATGCCGCACGTCTTCCCTCTGAGTCTCTGTGTGTGTGTGTGTGTGTGTGTCTGTCTTCCTTTTTACCCAGCTGCTCCCTCTAAATGTACTGTATCGCACGACCTGCCGTTTGTCTTTCTGTCATTCTGTGTTCCCGTTTCGTCTGATTCTCCCTCTCCCCTTCGTCTGATTCTGCCTCTCTGTCTATTTTTGGCTGGTTGTAGTAGTATGATATCATTCTCTCTTTCTCTCTCTCTTTCTCACACACACACACACTTTGTCTCCATCTTTGTCAGCCTCAATATCAATTCTACCTCCTCTCCTCCCCCCCTCTCCCTCCCTGGCTCTCCTCTCTCTCTCTCTCTCTCGGCTCTCCTGTCTCTCTCCATGGCATTGGTTTACCTCCACTTCTCTTCTCATCCTCGCCTCTGTCATGTACCTTCATGAATATTGAAACACCACCCCTCCTCCCACCCCTTCCTTTTTGGTAAAGCCCGGCCTGTCTGAAGATGTTAGGAGCAATGAATTCCTCCTGAGCGGCTCCTCTTTGCTTTGCGCTGAGATGTTTGAGCGGTGCAGGAACAGTCCTGCTAGTCCATTATGTGTTCGGGACGCTCGGAGTTCACACACACTCCGCTGACCTGTCTGTCACATCCTGTAGCATCTGTGAAAACCTTGTGAACACATGCAAGTCTGGAGATATATGCATTTTTCATCTTTTTGCCCATATTTGATACTTTACATTTACATCAGCGTTATCCCACTTTGAGATTTTTCAAGATTTCTTTTTTTTTTTTTTTTGGCGACATATTTGGTGCGAAGCAGTCATTGCTGTGGTGTTTTTGCTAACAACCCAATTCTTCTTATAGTTATCCCTAACCCAGTGGTTCTCAAACTTTTTCACGTCAAGGACCCCTAAACTGACACAAATTAGATCACAGACCCCAATTTGATAAGATTTTGTCCCAGGGTCCCCCATCTGATAAGATTTTTGCTTTTAGATGTTTTATTACAGAAAGTGTATGAAACCCATGACCAAAATAGTCATACATTCTGTCATTGTGTTACTTATGGATGGAATTATAGTGAAAATAAATTACTCCCCTTTTTGCTGGGGACCCCCTGGAACCCCCTCAAGGACCCCACTTTGAGAGCCACTGCCCTAACCAACTGCAGTTGTTGCTGTCGGAAATGTGAAACATCCGGAGGATTTTCCCGGGAAAGAACTACCAGACACCGGGTGTTTAGAACAGCAATTAAAGCTTTCATGAACTGGATATAGGCTGAATCATTGTTCTATCAATTGGCAATAGAGAGTAGCAAAACAGACATTAATTTATATGAATATGTAGCGAATAGTTACTTTAACATTTTACATTTCCACTTGTTTTCCATCGTCCCAGCTGTCATGAAATGTTGCCTTAGCTATGGGAGACACTTTTCTCTATACTAGGACTTTCATCATGTGGCCTACTTTGCAAACTTAAAACATTTACTTGGAACACTTTATATACAGCTTGTCCCCTGACTTGTCTGTCACTTAACGCCGGCGCCCTGCAGAGACCTTGTATAGCCCCCAAAAAAAAAAAATCGACTTCTTCTCAGGAATTGAGGATAAAGTGGTCGATTTTCCAATTTTGGCCCTTTCGTTTTTTGACATTTTACAATACATTTTCAATTATCTGACTTGGTCCCAGAGTCATGGAACATTTTTTACACACTGGGGACAACGTCTGCTGTCAATTATAATAACAACACTGTCGATGATGGCCTAGTTCTGGGCCGAAATACCAACAGTTTTCAAGATATCTCATCAAGATATACTGTACATCACCCCCCACCCCCACCCCCTCCTCTCTCTGAATCATATCCCTCTCTCCCATATCTTCCTCCCCGACTTTCTTCAATACGCTCAGCTTGGAAGTAACGAAAAACAAATCCATTCGACCTCTCTGCTTGGGATCTCATGTCCTTTTCCTTGTAGTTCTGTTTCATATATGATCATTGAAAGGTCAAAGGAATATTGTGCGGCACTATGGTTCTTACTGTTGCACTCCTACTTGTTGTTTACAGTGTTGGTGATCTAGGAATGTAAGCTTATTTCACTGTCCCACTCACTGCAAGTCACTCTGGAAAACAGTGTCAGCGAAATAACCTAATTAAATTTAAATTAAATGAAACAAATTTAATGAGCAGATTCGAGTTTCACATTTCACCGTTTGAGAGTCAATGGGGAATTACACTCCAACATGACCTATCCAACGTTTAAAATAAGTGACACCTACTCTCTACTCTCTCTACAAATGATTGACAGAACAAATTTGAAACAAATTATAGCATTTTTTAAGGATTGTCAGTAACGTCAGCTCTCAGCTGACACAAGGATAACACTTTACAGACAGGATTTTCGACTCTATCTCTCTCAGCTCAAATGATCTACTTGATGACACATGAATCCTGTGATTGAGTAAATTTAAAACAGTCAATCTGTAAAGACGATGGATACTAGATACTAGAAGATACTAGATAGATAGATAGACAGATAGATAGATGGATAGATAGTGCTCTTTTTCAGTCTCGCCCTGCTTCATACTCACACGGTTGCATACAATCAGACCTGACCACCTGACCTCTGCACTGCAAAAACCGCAAAAAGACTTATTTTATTTCGTTATTTCATCTTGTCCATTTCATCCAGACTTACCAAGCTTATTTTAGATTTATTTTAGTGAAGCCATCTTACTGCACTGGCGGATAATTTTACCGATTTCAGCAAATCTGACTTTTTTTTCAGGATAATGTAACTTGTTTCAGGACATTTACTTGGTAAAAGTGAAATAGTCTTGGCGAAGGTTTGTTTCAAGATTTTCTTCAATATTTTATGATTTCTTGAAATAAGTCATATTGGCATGTATCAAGTGACATTTATTGAAACCAGCAACCAGTGCAGTGAGATCATTTGACTAAAAATATAATGAAATAAGCTTGATAGCTCTGGAAATAAGATATTGACAACTTGTCATGTTTTGCAGTTTGAGCAGCTGGGGGTGAAGTGCCTTGCTCAAGAGCCCCTCCACAGTAGCTGTTGAGAGAGGAGAAAGTGTTTCTCATTCACTCTCTGTGTTGTGTCTCAAATTTTACCAGTGGGTTCAGGAGCCAGCGACCTTCCGGTCAAAGGTCTGCCACTCCAATATTGCCTTCTGCAGGACCGGGGTTTGGCAAATGGGACTAAATCAATGTGGATAACACCGTGTGCTATAAGAAACAAGACCTTGTTAAAAAATATGCTTGGTCATAATTCTTGGCAAAATGACCAGTCTGTATTGGCTCAAACTGCAGCCTGAGGCCATCAGAAACACAGTTCATTAGGTTATTTGGAGAGTTTAGCCTTCATCTGGCAACATAAACACTTCTCTCCCAAAGATAAGAGACCAGAAAACCAAGCCTCTAACCTGAGACATCATTAGGAGACAAAACATGGAGCTTTTACCATCGACAAAGAATGATTTTATGAATTCATTGAGTGTTTATTTGAGCTTTTATATCCAATCAAGCCTTATTTCACACAGTGCTAAAATGTCTGAGCCCATATAAAACCACTCCGGGGATTGTCACTGTGTCCATAAAGTCAATCTGAGCAAAGTTTATCAAGACCCAGACACTGTCGTCCGGCAAAAGGCTTTTACCTGACGAAGATCCACGTTGGATCGAAACGTCTGTGTTATTTTGTCACAGTAAATGTTGAAAAGGCAGCTAAGAGTGTTCTTCATCAGCTCCTTGCCTGCCTGCATGTGCGGTAGCTTCACTCTTTCATAAAGTCAATAAAGCAGCTCTATTATTTGTCTTTTTTGAAGACAACTTCACAAGAGGCTCGGCTTTGTGGTTTGGGAGATAGATGTTCGTGTTCGCAAATCTAGGCTTAAGTGTCCAAGATCACAGGAAAATCAGAGTAAAATCCCTTCCCACTGGGGCCGCCCATGCTAAAATTATATTGTATTATATTACGGCACTATAAAGCATTTTGGATAGGGGTAAATGCCAAATATGATGTCATGTTATTCTATTTCTGGGAATTTTATCCCCTTAGGGCTTTATTAAAATTACCAAATAATCCTAACATGATCTTTTTGCGGAGCATCGATCTGTTGCATCTGTTTTTATCGATTTATTTTAGTATTGCCATGAATGAGAGGACCCACGCCACTTCATTGCTTGGGTATTGATAAAAACCTGCCAGATGATCATTCACGCCACCGGATCAATGTGTCATCATCATAATTCCATCTGAGGAGGTGTTGAGTAAACCTATCGATGTTGCTTATTATGACCGGTACACAAGCCTTTGGGAGACACACATATATGGGCTTCGATAGGCTGCTACACCAGAGGCTGTGCTGCAAAGAGAGAGAGAGAGAGAGAGAGAGAGAGAGAGGAAGGGGGGGTGTTGGGGAAGAGAAGAAGGGGCAAAAATGGGAGAGAGGGAGAGACAGAAAGAGACAGTGAGTGAATGAAAGCGAGGGAGAGGTAGTAGCAGGCAGGGAAGTGAGGGAAGGGAGAAAATGGGAGACAAGAGAGCAGCAGTAGTGAATGAAAGAGAGAGAGGTAGAGAGATAGAGAGAGAAAGAGAGAGAGAGAGAGAGAGAGAGAGAGGGAGGGAGGGAGGGAGGTGGTTTGGGGGTGGAGTAATTCAGTGAATGCAAGGCACTGCCCTCTCTCTCTCTCTCTCTCTCCCTCTCTCTCTCTCTCCTTCCACTCCTCCTCCGGGTGGAAATTCATCCTTCAGGCTCGGTAGCGGACATTTGTGTGGAGGACCTCGGGAGTAAAGGACGGTATCCAGCAGTCGGCGGCTTCAGGTCCGCCAGCAGCAGCCTTCCCCAGCCGGGTTAATGGGTGCAGTGGTCCTACTGGTGCCTCTATAACCCCGTTGTAACGACGAACCAAGACACTACTGTGTAAGTGGTTGTTTTACCACTACAGAAAACGATGTGATTTTTTTCTTTTTTTACTATTCTTATCACTCACCCCCAGCCTTGGCTTTGTTATTTTTTGTGCTTTTCTATTTTTGCTTTTAATTATTTTTTTTTTCCTTTCCACAGCAGGATTTTGTAACCGGTGGTGGTTTTATTTTATTGTTTTTCCTTTTAAAGTCCGGACACTATTCCGTGTCGGTGTGTTTTTTTTTAATGGTGGAATAAGGCTTCCACCTTCCACTGCGACTACTAACTTTGGACCACCGAAAGACAGCCAGTCTGTCGCCAGTCAAGGGGAGAGAAGAGATTTGACACCGAGCAGCCAGCCTATATTTGTCCGCTTGCCTCTCTGGGTGAAAGGGAAGGAAGAAAACCAAGCTCCCCTGCCGCCGCCGCCGCCACCAGTCTCCCTTTTTCCCTCGTACGGAAGAAGAAGAAGAGGGGAGAAAAGGAGGATTTGACCGGAATAACGGAAGGGGATATAAACCGGGAGGAGATTTGACGGTCAGTTTCTCTTTAAATCACGGCCCTTTATAGTCGTATAATGTCTTTTGCCGCTATGTGTCTCAATATCCAGGAGATGTGTGGCATTTATTGCAGCCTGCAAATTTCTTTTCTCGAGTCTATTATCGACTCTTGTGTGTTGCTTCAAAGAGAAAGTGCTCCGTGGAAAACGGGGGAGACGTTCAAGGAGATATCAGCGGGTAGAAAACAAACACGAGAGTCGGATACGAAATAGCGTTGAACTATCTTTTCTTTTTGCGCCGCGAATCTCCTATGGGTTACTGTTGAAATATTATTGTGCACACTCAGACCAGCGTGAAATGAGGTGCGTTTGATAATATACCCGGGGTCGCACCGCAGGGTTTATATACGCCGTGATTTGCAGCAGCAGCAACAGCGGCAGCGGCACCGCTCACATAGTCCAGGATATTTTTAGGCAATCGCTGTGTTATTAGCTGGCTTGCTGGGCTACTTATCCCGGCTACCGCTTTCACCAGCCCTCTCCACCCCCCCTCCCTCCTTCCTCCCTCGCTCACTTCCTTCCCTTCTTCCCTGCGTCCTTCTATGCTCCCTGTCCGCTCGCCGTGCCCGGGGTTTGGACAGCTGAAGCCCATAAGGGCTCATTCCTCTGGCTTCAGAAACCAAACAGGTGCATTTTAAAGCCAGGCCAGGACAGACAGGCAGGCTGTGGTCCAAGAGGGTTGAGAGGGGCCTCTGCTTTTAATTTGGGCTGACTGTATTTCATAGGCTGTTACATTAGGTGCGATTCTGGGTTTATTTTTGGCGTCCTGCTCTAAGAGGGAAAGTGTCCCCCAAGGCTTTGACGGGCGAAATCAACGAGGAGAAATCACTATAATATTCCTGTAATATCCCTATAGTAACTTATAGTGTTTCTTTGGTAATACATAGTGAGTTTTTACTGATCCTATTGTACCTGAGTTTTCAAGGTGTGTGTGTGTGTGTGTGCGGGGGGGTATTTTTCTTTTTTTTTTAATCTCCTATGGTGCTGTATTCTATAGTGTCCTGTTGTGTGTGTGTGTGCGTGCGCGTGCGCTGTCGTGCGCCAATGGGATTCGAACTTGGTTACATTGTATCGGATAGGATAGAACGTTGGGTAACGTGCAGCAAAGCAACAAACATCTTATTATAAACATTACATTCCAGTTATAAACATAAATACTGGCTATTTTGAGGGGAGATAACGGTAAAACAAAGCCTGCTCCGTTTTCTACTGATGCCTCCGTGCCTGTGAGCGCAATAGGAAACCCTAATAGGAACAATAATAACAGTTTGGAGGTGAAGTGTGTACCGGTTAACGGGGTGTGTGTGTGTGTGTGTGGGGGGGTGTTTTCGCCCACCTCGTCGTGATTCCTCTCACGTATGCTTTGCCATGGAGACGTTTGACAGCCTGCCGTGGTCTGGGTATGTCTCCTTTGACCGAGGGACAAGACAAAAAAGAAAAAGAAGCGGTGTCAATGAGAGATGATGAAGCATGAGAAGAAGAAGAAAAAAACACCTCCAGAAGGCTGCGTTGGGCTATTTATGAAGTTCAGTGTGTTTGGCCTGGATGACCCTGAGTAAAAAACACTATAACATTACTATAACATTCCTACAGTGTGTGTCTGTGGTACTGTGTAGGAGTACCGTTATAGTGATATATATATATATATATATATATATTTTTTTTTTATCCCTATGATATCCCTATAATATTCGTATAGGGACTTGCAGTGTGTCATTGGTAATCAAAAATAATGAGTTTTTAGTGACCTCATACTGCTAAATGGTATGTTTTTTTAATCTCCTATGGTACTACTGTAATATTCCTATGGGGTTTTATAGTGTGTCTGTAGTACTCAATAGTGAGTTTATACCTTATCTACACGGGACATGGGAAATCTCCTATGGTATCACTGTAATATTCCTATCGGGACTTATAGTTGTGTTAAGTAATATGAAGCCTAACATTTGCGCAGTATCCTAAAATTGGATTGCTATAGTTATTTGTTCATGAGGGAGGCAGCAGCTAATAGTCTGGCTTGACTACAAAGGTGTTTTTTTTTAAAGAGCTGGCTATTGTAATCTGACCTTTGAGCTCTTGGTAGCTATTCAGCTCCGGTTTGGCTGCTATCCTGTGGATGATTTGTAGAGTTTTGCGTAACGGTCAAAAAAGTGAATTTTCTCATGTTATAGACCATGCATTTTGAAATGCATGGTCTATAACATGAGAAAATTCAGTGACATGTTTTGTCTGTTGCTGTTCTGTTTTTATGTCCCTTGATTTTTCATGGGCATTTGCTCCGTTATCCTACAGGCCCAGTACCAAATAACTAAAGGAACTTGGCTATTCACTAATGGGCAATTTGGGGGGTTTTGAGTGGTCCCATGGGTGTCGTTATTCTTTGTCAGGAGCCTCAGACTGGGCCTAGAGTACCACCTATATCCCCACCACTCCCAATGGATAAATCAATGTTAATGATATCTTCTCAGTATTTCCCCCCTGGGTTCTATTCTATTCTATTCAGTTCTATTCTATTCTATTCTCTCCTCAGTGACGTAAATCATCCCAACCTGCAGCTGAGCACACTTGCTTGTGTGTGTCTATATGTGTGTGTGGGTGTGTGTGTGTGTAAACAGGCGTCATGTTGTTAGGACTGGTGTGCTCTGTAGACAAGCTGTCTTTAATCCTCTACACAGAGCGCTGTGTTTATTTCCCTAGGAGCAGCAGGAACAGTCTACACTGATGGCGTGCGCGTGTGTGTGTGTGTGTGTGTGTGTGTGTGCGTGCGTGTGTGTGTTCACAGGACTGTCAGTTTGCTCTCATGTTTTTAGTTTGTGTCTACAGTATGTGTGTACATCAAATGTGTGAGTTTGTGTGTGCTCATGTGTGTCCTGTGTTTGAGTGTGGATGGGTTTGGGTATCTGCTGTGTGTGTGTGTGTGTGTGTGTGCGGGGTGTGGTCGCCCATGTGTGTGTATGCATGTGTGTTCTAGTAACAGTGTAATAGCTAACAGTGGAGCAGTAGCTTCAGTAGCAGTAGCACTGTTGGATTTCTGACCAGAAAATGTGTTTGGGGAAAGTGAATGAGTAACGTTCTCCTCTCCCCTAACAACTAGGCCTAACTGTCAAGATTCCCTTAAGCAAGGCACTTAACCTCCCCAGCTGCTCCAGTGTTGCTACCTGAAGTGAATGTGTGTAGAGCCGTATGAAAGTGAAGCAGGGTGTCGCTGAAAAAGAGCAAGGATGCTCAGTTGACTTTCCCTGGTTAAATAAAGGATAAAAAAAAGCAGATTAGTGTCCCAGGCAGCGCCGGTGAATAACCTCATCTTGTCTTTTCTTTGGGAAGAGCAGCAGAGGACGCACACAGCCTGTAGTACACACACACACACACACACACATACACACACACACACAACACACACACACCGGAGCCATCTGTGTTTGACTGGATGTATTTGTGAACCATTTTCATCACCCTTCACAGTAGTAGAAGAGCGATAATAACACTAAGGGATGAGAGATGCTCTGTTGTGTGTGTTGCGCTCTCTTTGCAGTGAAGTGAGGCCCAGTTGTTCTTGTACCACATTTCCAATGTGGACTGAGTCGCTATTTATTAATTTATGCGTGTGTGTGTGCACTTGTCTGAATGTTTTCTATCATCATAAGCCCTTTACAGAAGAGATCTGTATACTAGCCATTAAGGGTTGAGTAAACTCTGTGTGTGCGCTTGTGCGTTTGTGAGAGTGTGTACTGAGTGAATTTGCCTGTGTGTGTGTGTGTGTGTGTGTGTGTGTGAGAGAGAGAGAGAGCAAGCATGGATTTGTGTATCAAAGAGTCAACACCAGCAAAGAGCTCGCCTCTGAAAGACGCCTCAGTCTTCAGTAAAAAGGTGTGCTGTTAGGCTAAAAAGGTTTAAATTACCTCTAGAGGCGAGCTACCGTGCAGCCATCTTTTCAAGGTGATGATCAGCTTAATAGGTATTGACCCTCTGTGCTGTTCTGCGAGATGTAGCACACACTTTGTTTTTGGTCTGTTTTGTGTCAAAGTCTATAGGTCTATTTTGCGGCTTTGCAAGAAAACCCTGTAACTCCACGTTGGTTGTTTTTCCATCTTTTTTTCCCCCACTTGAAGCCTTCATTATGAGTAACTTACGACTGGAAATGGCCATGAGAAGCCAAATCCATTGCTGACTTTCAAAAAATGCAATGTCTGTCATTCAATTTGACTATAAAGGCTGATTCCCGTTATTCCTGAAACACTGGCTTCAGGGAGATACATGGTTCAAAAAATATGTCGTCCAATTTGGTGGTTTTTCATCTTTTTTATTTTCCATTTGAAGCTCACATAATCCTTTATGTGCTGAATAACTCATATCCTCGTATGGCCCTGAGCAAGCCATTCAAAATTCATTGTAGAATTTTTAAAGATAAACACCGCCGTCAATCACTCTGATAATAAGGCTGTTTTTTCTTTATTCCTGAAAAGTTCACTTCTTGGAAATGCAGTTTTTTTTTTTGTTTTTTTAATCCGACAACAGCTTTGTTTTTATCCTATTTCCATCTCGCCAAAGGAGATCTCCAGGAAAAAGGCACAGGCAGATTGGAGTCAGACATATTCCCCAGGCGTCTTCCTAACCCCCCCCCCCCCCCCCCCCCACCCCCACCCCCCAATCCCACCCCGCCCCACCCCCCCGAGGGTGTTTCTTCTGTCTGCGTTGGAGCTGCTCCCTATTTCAGAAATCAATATCCATCCAAAATAGGATTGAGTTCTTCTGTTATGAAAAGCCTTGTGTATCCTCCGAATGATAAGTCTAATCTTTGGCTCCCTGCTTTTCAAACTTTAGGTACAAGTGGAAGGAAGGCTGCTTCTTTCGGCTTAGAGATTGTGATAGTTATTTTTTTTTTTCTTTCCTATTTCGAAAGCTTTGGGTGGAGGGTAAAAAATGTGTGCATGTCGTGGAATAAGCCCACTTTATCGCATTGGGAGATGAGATTTAGATCCTTTGGGCGGTTTCTCTCTCTCTCTCTCTCTCTTTCTCTCTCTCCCTCTCTCCTCTCCTCCCTCCTCTCTCCTCCTCCCTCACCCCCTCTGGACTAAAATAGGGGATGAGGCATCTACAGCGTCTGTCGGCCTACAGTTGGCTACAATTCTGTCGCGGTGACTCACGCTCTTTCCATGACTGAAACACCACTTGTCGATGCACATACGTTTGTCAGAACTCGAAAATAAACGCTCCTCGGATGTTGGAAAGCCTCGCAGGCTTTTTAAGAGGTGTGGGACTGGGCTATCGCTGCCTCTATTCTTAGGCGGTGAGATAACAAGAGGAAAAGAAAGGGGCTTTGGTGGATGACGTTGGCTAGTGAAGTCGGATTCGGGGGGTCTGCGAGTGTAAATACTGCCAGAAGTGCATGTGGGACAGCGAGCTGAAGTTGGTCTTTTTGCCGTTGTCATGGTTTCAACGTGGTTTAAAATAGAGGCCAATAAAACCCCATAACCAAAACCTGACAGGCTGCTGGTCTGACTTGTATTGCTCTTTGGATGGTTAATCTATATTGTACTGTAGATGAGTCGACAGCCAAAAAGCAGCTCACTGCTTCAATACTTTCACTTCTGCCTGTATGCTGAACACTTAGGCTGTGCTACTTTCTTTTGATTGCAATCCACAATAGCGTATGTCATGATTAAATTCTTTATAATGCTGTCACCATTTCCTCTGGGTCACGGTGTTAAATACAGCCTCTGTCAGTCTGTCGCAGCCTAGGTTTTTATTTCCACTGAGTATAGGAGTCTCCAGCTGCTGTTTTCACTCTCCTGTTGGGAGCTAGTCAAAATCACAGAGAACCAAGCAGGGCCGTGAACAGTGTTTCACTTGGTTTGATTTCTTTAAAAACATATTAAGCATAACCAAAATGCCAAAATAAAATCAGAGGCGAATTTCTGTTGCAGTCTTCACGGTGTTACAGGTGGCAAGTCAGGCTTGGGCATATTACATTCAAACTAATATCTATATTTAAATGATTTAGCTGGCACTCTTACACAGCAAAATCGTCATTGTTAATTTAACTCTGACAGTGTAAAATTGAACACTATGCCAGTGTTTATATAAGTCTGTTAATTTAACACTTTTAGATAGCATTGAACAGCCGCCCCAGAGCCATAATCAGCTCTATGAGTGAACAAACAACTCTCCAATCAACACTTATCAACTCAAAATAATTGTCACTGAAAAATCAACACTTATCACGCTTATCAGCCCTGGAAAAATTGCTGTGTATCCAGAGAGACGTAAAACAAGTTCAAACAGAATGAATTTAAATTCCTTCAGCAGATTGCCTAGGTCTAAAATCATCATCAAGTCTTTTATAGAGAACAAAATTATAGATCAGAATTTGTTGAATTATTTGAACATGATGTCGATGAAGTGGCACACTATTGACGAGTGGCGGAGACTGCAGGAGAACAGGGTCGGGGTCAATCCACCTTTACCTCAGAACAATTTGTTCCCAATAATTTGATAATAAAGACTAATATAATGATGGAATACATGGGATACTTGATGGACGTGCCCATGGACCTGGTAGGGATTCTGTGTCTTGCTCAAAGACACTTCAGCAGGAGGGACGCCTGTTGACAAGGGGGCTTGAACCTGGGTCCTCTGGTTAAAGGTCTCCACACCCAAAAAGAGGCATAATCCCTCCCGCTGGGGCGGTCGGACCCTCGCCTCCTGGCACCTTTTCTAGGCAAAAGATTGCACATTTTTTTGGAATTGTGAATAAAATGACTGAAAGGACACAACCCTGACAACAAAGCTCTATCTCATGTGCTGTATCATCACCATGTCCTCAAGTGTCCACTGATTTTGAAAAGCCAAATCCAACAGCACAGTGCTATTGGTGAATTGCTGGCAGCCATGCACACCAAAACAACACAGAATGCCCAGGCTTGGAGTTGTATGGGAAATAAATGCCATCTTTTTTTGGACTCAAGCAAAGGGAGCGGGGGGGTGTCGAAATCGTTGCCTTGTGTATTTGGCTGTGCGGCTATTAGGGTGGTGCTCCTTAGTGGCAGTTTCCTGTATAATTGCAGCTGACATAGCTGTGTACTGCTGCAGAGGGAGATGGCGCGGCACGCTGGCCAGGCTATTATGAGCGATCAGTGTAGCTAACTGCTCCAGCCTGTATGTTACTGATATAGAGGCCGGTTCAGTGCCAGAGCTCAGGGGGGTTCTGGTCCCCGCGGAGGCTTCTGTAGCCCTGCTTTTCACATCTTTAATTGCTGCTGTACCTGCTATTTTGGGTTGGCTTAACACTGCTGTATGGCCAGCTCCATATGCAGGACTGCAGGGTGTGATTTTTGACTTTGAATTCTCTGGACAGACAATTCAATTGCCAGCTTTTTTGTATTGTCCTGAACACATCCCTACTGACTTTATGACTGCCAAATGTATGACTCTTGAGATATTTTTAAGATTTCCGGACAAACGATTCCAACTCCATATCCTGTTTTCCTGCTATTCATTGGTTATCATTTCCTTTTTTGTTTCAGTGTTGTCCTTATTTCTTCCCTGTTTACTGTATTGTGGTCATACGTACGACCATCAGAGGTGTGATCTTTCTGCTATGGTTTGTTTTGAACTTTGTCATTTCTAGACACACAATTCTTGTTGAGTTCCCAGAATTCCTATTTCTGCTTCTTTTTGCCACTCATTATCTAATGCTTCCTTCTGTTGTCTGATCACAACCCTAATAACTGTGTAAGAAGCTGTGTGTGTGTGTCACTGACTTGGGAGACAGAGAGAGAAAGAGGGGTGGCAGAGCAGTAATTAGTTCTGGGGCATTAACTGCTTATCAGTGGACAGTTTTATTAGCCCCCTTGTTTTGGCTGGTTAGCCTTCTGGACATGGAGCCAAATGGTGTTCTGCGTCGCCCGGTCAACCATGGAGGAATTCCATGGCGACGCCAGAGTGCTCAACGTTGTGAGCAGACCTAATCGTGATTTGACTTCACCACCAACACAGCAGTCACATACTGTGAAAAGTCATCACACTCAGTGTGATTTTACTTTTAAAATGTTGCTTTATTTGCCTGATTACCCTTTGCAATCTTCATAAAAAGAGGAAAGAATGCTTTATTAGCCTGTGTGGTTTGGCTGGTTGGTCTCTTGGCCCCAAATGGCAAACCATTTGGGTTGCCTAATCAACCATAGAGGAATTCCTCTCCAATGCCACACATTGTGAAAAGACCTAATGCTAAATATTTGATCATTAGCCTTATCAAACATGAAAGTAATAATCTGTTTTTGCTAATTTTTGCTACCATCTATGGCTGATTGATATAACACAAACATGATTAAATACATAGCTGACAAAATGACAGCTTTTACATCACACAAACACCCGGTAGTCTTTCTCAGGATGGGTCTTGATGGGCTGAACAGACAAAGAAAAGAGTGACACCTACAACAAAATTTCAACAACAGAAAATCCAAGGAAAAATACGTCACTTTACTGGCCACACTGTTTGATTGCCAAACCGAAGTCGAAAAAACCACAGCAATAACCACTTAGCACCGAAGATATCAACAAAATAAAAAACTAGAATCTTGAAAACACTGTTAAAGTTCTTGAAAACACTGTTAAAGTTCTTGAAAACACTGTTAAAGTTCTTGGAAACACTGTTAAAGTGGTAATTTTGCAGATTACCACTTTAACAGTGTTTTCTCCCCTCTAAGGAAACTTTTATGTGTCTGCGTGCTGTTGTGGTCGGTTAACCTTTTGGATACAGATCCAAAAGTGGAAGCCTGTTGCTTGGTCAACCATTAAGGAATTCTGCTGCACCACAAAAACCAAAACAACCCCCGGATGCCAAAGCATGCCAGTGCAATAACCAGGCAAACTCTTTTAGTTTGCCGACTGGGGGGCTTAGGCATGTATTTTTAAGGACTTGTGTTAGACTTAGCCAAGATAAAAGTGGAAGGCATTTCAAATATAAAAAAACAAAAAACAGAGAAGTGCTTGGTTTTAACTTTCCTGGCATATGGTGTTAACACATTTGATAGTGAGATACATTAAAATAAAATGCAGAGTGCTTGTTTTTAGCTTATCTGGCATGTGGTGTTAACGGCAAGAAAGATAAAACGGGGGGGAAAAAAAGCTTATCTGACATGTGGTGTTACTGCTTTTGAGACTATTTGCGTGTCTTGTAATTAAAAATTAAAACCACTTCTCAAGCGCGGCACGGAAAAATCTTCAGTCTCAGAGAACTCGGGGAAGCAAAGAAGTGACACTTTCAAGACCAAAAAAAAGCAAACCTTACATTTTTCCACCATTTTAAAAAGACATCCTTATATCTGTCTCTGTCTAGGTTTGTGTGTGTGTGTGTGTGTGTGTGTGTGTTGTTTGATGCAGGCAAACAGCTAGCCCCCTCCACCTGGACAGGGAGGTTTTAAAGTGTTGGTGGAAGACAAATACAGCAGGCCAGAACTGGAAATGAGACTGGAGAGAGCAGGACAGCGCTAAATCTAACAGTCAAATGCCACCAGGCTGCCTTCACACCAGCCAACTGTGTGTGTGTGTGAGTGCGTGTGTATCGGTATGTCTTCATGTGTGTGTGTCGGTATGTCTGTGTGTGTGTTTCGTGTGTGGATTCTCAATAGATGACATTGTCCCTGGCGTGGATTCAAACACTCACACACACATGTTGATGTATATACCCATGCTGGTGTGTATGTCTGCACACACACACATACACACACATACACACACACGACATACATCGACACAAATAGAAGTGAAGGCTTTACTTGACACACATTCTACAAGTTTGGACAGCTCAGCAGATTTTGCAAATAGTGAAAAGTTCCACAATAGAATGAGGAAATAGCTGAAAGTTGTTAGTTAACCTATTTATGTTACTGTATTATCTCAGTTGTTTTATAACTTTTTTTTTTGTTGCCGAGGTTTAAAAGCTTGGCTACATTTCCTTCAGCCGATAGCAAAGCACCCGCTTCATTTAACACAGTAAAGCAGTGAGTGATTGGATGAATGGATTAGATGGATGGATAGATGCATTGTACATTGTGTTTTTATTGTGTCTTTTGTTGTTATTTTATCTTCCATCAAGGGCCACGATGGGAATAAGTGTTTTAAGTAACACTTTCTTGTGCTATCCTCTGGAGTCAAAAATGCATTCATCAAGTTTCTTTTACCATGTATTTTTCTATTTCCCAAATCAAATCAAACCGTATTTACAAGTAATCCCTTGCTTGCATTGCAACCTTGCTCGGGGCGGCGGATGGGTGTGGTTTGCTGCGTCGGGACAGGTCATGACATGTCAGGTGAGCTGTCAAACTGCAGGACTTCACTAAATTGACTTTGAAGTGCTTTCCTGTGATTGTATAAACTCTCTGGCAGAGACTGACAGTCCCATGTGGCACACAGCAGCCTTCAGGTACTCCAAGCAGGTTAAAAAAATTCTAAAAACCTACATGAAAATAGTGTTTCACCCAGCCTGACAGATACAGTACAGTAGATGCACAAGGAAGTAAACAGCCAGGGAAATGTGTCAGTGCATGAATGCTCATTTCCAAGCCTATTTGCGGATTTGTGTAACGGATCAGGATGTCATGACTCATCCATTCATCCACTTATTCACCCGCCCATTTATCCATCTATTCATCCACCCACCCATCCATCCACCCACTCATCCACCCATCAATTCATCTATTCACCCCACCCATTCATCCGTGTATCCATCTTTTATGATGGGCAGTCATTCAAAGCGACGAGAGCTGTCGTCTGCCAATGTGCTCTGATGATTCACGTCCTGGAGACGCCATAGCCATGTGTGTGTGTGTGTGTGTGTGTGTGTGTGTGTGTGTGTGTGTGTGTGTGTGTGTGTGTGTGTGAATAGTCTGGAGCAACAGAGGGGCTGTGTGTGTTTGTGTGTGTGTGTGTTAGTGTGTGTGGATGCAGGCTGGAGGGACAGAGGAGGGACTTGGGAGTGACAGGACATGTAGTAATGGGATGTCTTGATTGATAGGGCTGGAGACTGCAGAAATGGAGAGATAGGGAGAAAGGAGGTGGGAGAGAGAGATAGAAAGAAACAGGGTTAATAGAAAGGGAGGGAGTGAGCGCGAGAATAGAAAACAGGCGGAGAGAGAGAGAGAGAGAGGGGGGAATGAGGGCGAGAGGCAAAGGACGGGAGGTGAGTGGAGGAAGGAGAAAACAAGCGATAGAGCAGTTTACTTCTCCTGGACGTCCTTGAAGTGTTCAGCTTGCCCTCCATTGGCAGCTCTGCAACTTAGAGGGGGGTATTGTTTACATTGTCGCCGCTTCAAAGAGCATTACAATTTAATAAGGCAATAATCTTCAAGGGCAAATGGACCGTGATGCAGACGGAGTACACCCAAAAACCCTGCTGTTCAGAAAACAGCAACATATCTCCACAGCGTCCTACAGAAGCCTCATATCTCTCAGTTTGCAGCTGTGGAGTTCATTTCCAGAAGACGATATATCAAAAAAATAATCACCTGAAGTTCATTATTAAAGCTGCGCTATAGGCAAGATTTTTTATGTAAAAATACACTCGTCTTATCTGCCTGATCACGCAGTGGGGCTGCAACAGAGAAGAGTGTCCCATGCTTCCTTACTGAGACCTGTTTGCCCAAAATAAAATTGTGGAGTTGGATATGGACACAGCGAGACAAAGCGAGACTTAATAGTGAAATCCAAACTGTGTCCTGAACTCTCATCCCTTTGGTTTCTTTGGTGAAAAGCATCACAGGCCGGCCGGGCTGGCAAGCATGAGTGTGCTGTGTGAAGATTACTGATGTCGCGTTACATAATTTATAGGTATTGATGTTCAAATTTTTAAAATAGTTACCTCTCGCTGCCATGTGGAACCGCCAGTGTGCAAAGTTGAATGAGGACGTGCAGCTTTCAGCGTCTCACAAATATAAGAGGATCCAGCTTTTATTGGCATTATCATTTTCTCAGCAAAAAAGTACATCTTTGCCTGTTATTCTATAAAAACTCTTTGTTCAGTTTGTTTTGATTTTGTGTTATCATTCATATCTTTCATGTGCTAATTTTGGAAAGTGTTTACTTCTTTACTGTAGGCGATGTTAACTGTGTTGTCCAGTGTTGTAATGTTTCATGATGTCTGAGAATGCATTTTGTAAAACATCAACATTTCCATAGGAGTCCTTGGGAAAAGCTACAATTTCTATCTTTGAAAAGTTAACTTTTAGCAGATCTAGAGTTACTACAGTACAACGAGGATAGAATCACTCATACTATGACAGTTATCGAACATAAGGTATGGATCCTTTCCAACTCTGCTTTCTGTAAGAATGTAAAAGTAATCGAGGCTGCCAAGGAAATGAGATTTATCCTAGAATGGCTCCGCAGGGCCCACAGAGGTCTTTTGTGTTTGGGATGTTTTGTCAACCACCGCTTGGAAACATTCACCAAATGAAGAGGCAGCAATTCTCAACAGCACTTTATGTAAATACAACCTGATTCAATGGATAGTTTACTTTTTATTGTTTGTTTGTACACCGGCGAAACGTATAAGTGAAATGACAAAAAATACACAGAGATGAAATAAGATGATAAAACAAAGGGGGCTTATAAACACAATCCACTGCAAAACAAACAAAAGAAATGAAGAAGAATCAGACAAAACCAAATGGATATGAATATTTATCCATGTATTTCTGATACAGGATGTCTGTTTTCTTCTTTTTTGTTGTATTTTGTGTTCTTGATCACATCCCAGAATGCCCAATGAAATATTATTGAATGAATGACCAGTCAAAAGACAACATGCAAAAGTGAGTTCACCGGAAACATGAATTTTCATTTGCAACATTTTCATAACCCCCCTCCCCCCCGAAATGAGTTACACACTTGTGCCGAGGAAAAACAGCCCATGCCGCACCAGCCGAAGGCGTTCTGCCGCGGTCTGCTCTGTGTTTAAGTCTCGAGACATCAGGTGGATTTGCTGCAGAGCCACAGCTTCTCTTGAAGTTCACCTCAAACCAGGTGTTTAGCTGCCGCAGAGCTCGGCCTGTAATCAGCCGAGCCTCCGCTGGAATGATATGAATTCTGTTTGAACAGTCGGGACGCAGACCTTTACAACCTCACGATAAAACAGACTGCTTTTTTTCTTTTAAAGGCGTTTGGCTTCGGAGTTGCTTTCTGTTTTCTTTTTTTTTTTTTTTTTTTTTCAGGTTTTGTGGCGATTCGCCTTTAATGTTGGCTTTTGAAAGGACTGCATAATTTGCAGTACTTAATAATAATAATGATAATAACATAATTTGCTCTCCCGCCCTCCAGGGATCGATAAAGTTTCATCTCGTTTTAAAATAATGAATAGCGGCTCTTTGTTTAAAATTTTGTTTGTTCGTTTTTATCCATTTTTTCCCACTATAGATGTAGATGTTTGAATTATTAAATGCTAATCTTGAAGAAAGAAAAGAAGAAACAAACAAAAACAACAACTGTGTTTTTTCTTAATTTCGACTAAATACAAGCGACGAGTCGGGCTGTTCTGTGTTGTTCAGTGTTTGTTTACAGAGGAGAGAGGGAGAGAGAGAGAGAGAGAGAGAGAGAGAGAGAGAGAGAGAGAGAGAGAGAGAGGCTGGTAAACTATTCTTTGAAGTGCGGTAATTCATCCGTAGCCCCCCCCACCCCCCACCCCCCCCTTTTCGCTTCGTTATTATTCTGAGACGCTAGCGGACTCACTAGCATGGCCAATACATTCATTGTTGCACCGCGCTATCGGAAGGTACAGGACCGCACTTTAAAAGACTGTCACCCACTTACCCGAGAGAGAGAGAGAGAGAGAGAGAGAGAGAGAGCAGAGAGAGAGAGAGAGAGAGAGAGAGGCAGAGGAGAGAAAGTCATTAGGGAGGAGAAGAGAGAGAGAGAGAGCGAGCTATCTCACTGTGCAGCACTGTCTCAAACTACATGGCTGCTGCCTACGCTCCCTAAAGACACAAGACAGAGTATGTGTGTGTGTGTGTGTGTGTGTGTGTGTGTGTGTTTGTATGTGTATGTATATGTGTGTGTGCACGTGTAACTGCAGGTTTGTGTGTGTGTGTGTGTGTGTGTCATGCTGGCTGGTTTACATGGTACTGGATACCAGTGTTATCCTGAGGCCTGTAGGAAATCTCCCGTTGCTTTGAATCCCTCAGCTTCTCTCTCTCTCTCTCTCCCTCTCTCCCTCTGCTGCAGATTAGCTAGCACCTCCTTCTCCTGTTTTCTCTCTCTCTCTCTCTCTCTCTCTTTCGCTCTCTCTCGCTCACTCGCTCTCTTTCTACCTCTATTTGTCTCTCTCTCCACGCCACGGTTTCACTGTTCCACCCGTGGTCTTCACCCGCAGAGGAAGGAATCACTATTTTGACCCTGCCTACAGCTGTCAATCCACTCGCGTATCTTTCTTTCTTTCTTTCTTTCTTTCTTTCTTTCTTTCTTTCTTTCTGCTGCACTCGCATCCAAACTGCACCCGTCTCTTCCTGCCCGCTCGGTTCCTGCCGCCCGACATGAAACGCTCCTCCGCTTTCATTCCTTTAACCCCTCCTGTCTCGCTCCCTTTCTTCCTCCTTTCTCATCTTTTCCAGACTTCTTCCCCCAACTTCTCCCTCGTCTCCTTCCTAGCGCTTTCCTTCCTTTCTCTCTTGCATCACCTCTCCTTCTTTCTCTCCTCCCTCCCTTTCCCTCTTTGCCCCTATCTCTCTCTATTCCCTCTCTCTCTCTCTCTCTCTCTCTCTCTCTCTCTCTCTCTCTCTCTCCTTTCCCTCTCCTTTCCCCCTATCCTTGACTTTATCTGGCTGTCCAATCGTCATGTTGACTGAAAGATAGACAGGCTTTCAGCTACTTGCATGCACAGTACCAACTCTGCATTCCTCTCTCTCTCTTTCTCTTCTCTCTATCTCTCTCTCTCTTTCTCCTCCTCCCTCCCTCCATCCCTCTGATCAGCATCTAAAATGTCAGATATTCAGGCTGAAGCTTTCAACCTTTCAATCACTCACTCGCTCTCTCTCTCTCTCTCCCTCCCTCTCGCCCATACACACTCCTTCTCCTCCCTTTCACTCTCGCTTTAATGTGTTATTGGTTTCTGCGTGTGTGTGTGTGTGTGTGTGTGTGTGCACGAGTGGGTGCGTGCATTTTTTAGATAACAGAAGTACAATGTCGCCTTGACTGAACCCTCTAATACTCGGCGCACAGTCGAATCATAACATGTAAGTCTGCGAAAGATATCACATTTTAATTGACTGATTGCGATCAGACAGGCTGTTTTGCACTTCACACAGACAATGCATGAAGGTTGAAGTTGTTGATGTGAACCAAAGACCAAAGTCTAGACAAGGACAAAGACAAGAAAAATAAGATACCTACCTTAAAGGCAATATGTGCAGAGTTTTCCCTTACAGTATTTCTTTTATAATTCTTGTACTTAAGTGAAGCCTTGTGGCGCCCATGCTGACATAGTATGGTATGTTTCCATATATTTGTAATTTTTTATTTGGTTCAGTGTAAGTAAGCTACATGTGTGTCTTTGCTACTTGCAAACTGATCGGGTTGCTTGACTGCCTATGTCTCTTTCTGATTTTCTCTCACGTTACCTTGCTGTGATGTGGGCGTTACTGCAGGTTTGCAAGCAAAATACTGTTCAGTATTCCAATGGAAAAGCCAAGGCTGCTGATCCTGCACCGTACCCATATTACTCCCAGTATGGGTACAACCATGGGTATGCCAGTGAGGGACACACCAGTATGTTGGAGAAGTGACAGCAAAAGGAAAAACTTCACCTCTGATCTGTTCCCTCCTTTATAGTTTGAACACCCTGCCACACACACACAGACATGTTCTTTGTTTTGTCGGGGAGGAGGAGGCGACATTACAATCCCTCCCTTTGTCTGTCCCTCCTCTAACCTGGTGGTGTGTCCCTCATAACCATTGCTAACAACATTCCTGTAATTGTTGCCAAATCAGTGCTGATGGTGCGTTTCTATTGCTACCAAAGAAACAGCACAGCCGCTATTACAAACAGCAGCTCCAATGTTCTGCTTTGTGTTTTCATTTGGAACAATTTACAGCGGTTTCAAGTTTGATTTCCTGTGACATCTAACTAAATGCCTTTCCGGCGGAACATTAAGTAACATTCAAAAAAGCAGCACAGAGGTGAAATAATAAAATCTAGTGATAAATATCACCTCGCGGAGGCTGCTGAACGCAGCGCAGACGGTTGCGGTCCATTTGACTGTGATATATTTAGCAGACAGGGATATCTTTAGCCCGCTGAAAAATCCCAGCCTGGAACCTTTAAAATCCTGCCAGTGAGTTGGAGGTCACATTGCTCAGTCCGGTAGGCTATCGGCCGCGGCCCGCTATTATCAGAGAGATAAAGAATGGAGCCGCACAGCTGAGACTCTGCTGTGACCGAGGAGAGAGGGAGAGCCCAGACTGGCTGACTGAATGACTGGCTGGCTGGCTGGCTGGCTGGCTGGCTGGCTGACTGGCTGGCTGGCTGGCTGAATGACTGGCTGGCTGGCTGACTGGCTGGCTGACTGACTGACTGACTGACTGGCTGGCTGAATGACTGGCTGACTGGCTGGCTGGCTGACTGGCTGGCTGAATGACTGGCTAGCTGGCTGACTGGCTGACTGGCTGGCTGACTGACTGACTGACTGACTGACTGGCTGACTGGCTGGCTGAATGACTGGCTGGCTGGCTGGCTTGCTACGTGAATGACCTGCTTACTGGGAGACTGAATGACGTGCTTACCGGCTGACTGAATGACTGAATAACTGTCCTTCAGAAAAAATCCTGACCGGTTGATTGCTGGTGTTGGACAGTTGGACTGTTGCTGGCCAATTTGCTGCCTGGTTATACATTTAAAGCTCGGTGGCCTTGGCCACATAAGAAAAGGGACTGGCTGAAAGACTTGCTTGACTGCCTGCTTCTCTTCCTCCTCCAGTCTTCCTGGCTAACTTCCAGTCTAGCTTGCTGGCTGGTTTTCTAGCGGGCGTATGCAGACAAATTGACTGGCTTACTGGCTAACTCTGTTTCTGCCTTTCTGACTAGCTTATTAGCCTGGCTTGCCGACTGGTTGGCTTGCTGTCTGCTTGTGTATTTATATCTGGGTGGTGTAGGCCAGATAGGACAGACAGAGAGATGAGAATTGATGACCTGCATCGCCAGGGGATGGGAGGAGATGGCTATCACTGTACGCTCATCACACACCTACACACACACACACACACACACACACAGCTGCACAAACACACATATGCTCACCTGAATGAACACGTACACACATTTCAAACACACAGTATTTACACCCAAGGAATGTAGCTGCATATACGCAGAGAGAGAGAGACACACACACACGCACACGCACACGCACACACACACGCACACACACACACACCCACACACACCATAACATTGCAGGTCACTGCAGTATCCAGGTCACTGCAGTATGTGCAGACATGAACTATGTTATCAGAACTGTACCTGCACACGGCTGACCCAGATTAGTCCTGTTTATCGTAGAGGAGAGGAGACGGGAGATGTGTTTGCATTACAGGACTAAATGGAGCTTGCCAAGGCCAGTATGGAGGTAAATCAGACTCAAAACACCTGACAGCACATAGAATAGATTTAAACTTGTGTGTTGGCGGTTTGTAGCCACAGAAAATATTTGCAATCCTTTGTTTTTACCCAAAGAAGAGATTCACAAGTGTGCAGATTTTTTTTTTTTTTTAAATGTGTAACTGCAGCTCAGTTATTACAAGTTCTCAAGTCTGTGTTCAATATGTCGATTCTGCACTCTCTGCCTTTTAACACAACTCCTGTGAGCTGTCTGTATCAAGACAACTTACAAACTTGTAGAAGCGAGAGCGAGCAAGTGAGGAGAACACATTGTTCATTTGACCAATCTCACAAGCTTCTCTCAGCATACAGATGAAAGCTGAGAGCTTCATCAGCACTATGGCACAGCTATGTTTTTAATGAAGGTTAGACTGTTGGGAAAACCAGCAAACATGTTATGTATTTCATATGTTAATTCAGTCAAATTAGCAAGTAAAGCCAACCAATGATAGAAAGAGCTGAATTATGTTTCATACAGCAAGATTCAGGGTACTAATTGCTCTACTTTTTCATTCCAAAATATAAAAAAAATATGATTACAGCAATGAAAGTGAAATGATTGAAGCTGTTAGCTATCATGAATGCTTAACTTACAGAATAGCGGCATTTTTGAAAAAGCAATGATCTGTGTTTGTCAAGTATAAAGCAATGTCAGATATGGATATATAGCATTTTGGATCAAAACTTGTTATTTCCTTACTACATAATATCAAAACAGCACCAGAAGATGAGCGTGTGGCATGAACGTGTCCACTGTTGACTCAATAACAAGTGATTAATCCTACAATGAGATATCTACCACCATTTGGAAAACACCTACTCCAACACCTACTCTGACTAAATGATTCATAACCTGAAAGCAAAGCACATTATGGGTTACTATTAATCATATGAGTCATCTTAACACCTTTGCTTACAAAAATAGCCATGTCTTTGAGGACAGAGTCTATTGTGCTTTTGAAATAATTATGTATTGTGTATTTCAGGGAGGAGAATACGTCCAAAATGGATATAATATAGCATGGATTTCTAGCGTGTTTTACTCCTGCTGCTTCCTCACTTTTGCCCGCTGACTGACTGTATTTAAGTTGGACTCTAAAAATAGTCGCTATTAAGTTATTCACCCCTATCAGAGCTGTCAAAGGGGAGGGAAGCAGGGCACATTTGGAGGGAATTGGATGGCGCCTGGGAGGGGAAGTGCACGGATTGAAGCGCACCCTCGGATTAAAGGGCACAGATTAGCAAGTCTGCAATGCTGTCTGAAGGGGTTAGAAGTTTAAGAGGGGTAAGGGTTACTGTGTGTGTTTGTGTGTCCGTGTGTGTGTGTGTGTGTGTGTGTGTGTGTGTGTAGTCGGCTGGTGTGTATAGCGGGGTCTTGGGTTGCCCAGCTGTCATTTCTGTCACGCTAGCAACTGTCCCCAGCTGTCTGTCACACACACACACACACTCATACACTCACAGCCGTTACCAACTGCCCCCAGCTGTCAGTGTGTCTCAAGTGTTAGCTGGTGGTCCCAGTAGGACTAAGGTCACACACACACACACACACACACACAAACGTCCTCACACACACACACACACACACACACACGCACGACACATACACACCTAAAAATATGGAGCGCGGGCGTGTGAATGACACGTCCTTGTGTCTCTGTGTCTAAAACTATCTCCTAAAACCACATAAGAGACAGATTGTGGAGTTAACAAGATAGATAGAGAGAAAGAGAGAGAGAAAGAGAGAGAGAAAGAGAGAGAGGGAAAAACACAACTTCAGCAGTCTAATTGGAGTGAAATGTAATTACCCCTGCTACCTACACATTCTTTAACAATAATTGTGTTTTCCCCTCCTCTCTCTCTCTCTCTCTCTCTCTCTCTCTCGCTCTCTCTCTCTCCCTCTCTCTTTCCCGCCACTCTCTCTCGGTGATTGTTAATTCTTTCATGTTTCATTTCTGCAGTGGTTGCAGTGTTATAATTAGCCTACTGAGATGCGCAAAGCATCGTGGCACTTTCCCCTTATGAGCTGTTAGCCTGCACACACACATACAGACACACACACACACACACACACACACACACTTTCAAAAGCCTATGAGCCTTATAAGTGTGCGAGCGAAAGCGCTGATGCTTCGGCGTTCCAAAACACGACTCTAATCAAAGTGGACGTGTGTTTGGCTGCGTTCGCAAAAGAACCGCAATTCCCATGATTCTGCCCCGCTGGTTTCATTTTTATTTTTGCCTCGCCTCAAATTAAATCCTCATTTCAAGGAACTTAAAGCACACTGAGGCCTGTGGGGACCAATAAGGCTTTGTAAACGCATTACACCGATAGGAAGAACACAAAGACTTTGACAGTATGGGAAACGAAAACATACACATCGATATGAACAATATTTTCAAACGGCTGGGTGTTGAACTCTTTCTTTCATCTCGATGGAGTTCATATTTTGATCCGATTCCCTTTTTAGTATCACAATTCAAACTACAAAGTGGATTCTTACTGTTTGGGTGTCACACTGAGTAGGTGGTGGATTATCCTTTGCACTTATACAATCTTGTTTTTGAAGAAAAGATTATTTAATAGATAAGGATCTTGTTTTTGGAGATAATAAATGGCGTCCCAGTCGCAGCAGGTTGCCTGTGTAACTCTATCCGGCTGATGTTAGGTTCAGCCTTCCAGAATAGAAACCTTCCCATTGTGTTTTTGGAAAGCTGAAGGGGGTCCGGAAGAGCCGCCACACCCAGATGTCAGGTGTCAGTTTCCCTGTCGTGTCTTTATACATCTGGGGTCCGAAATGGCCGCCACACCTATGTGTCTGGTTTCACTTTCCCAGTTGGACTTTGTCTGCAACTTGAGAGCTTCTAGTTCCCTTTTTAACTCAACTGCTGGCATCCATGTACCAAAGTTGGAATAAACGTTGTAGCATTGGAAATAATTAAAAATGTAGAACTAATGGTTTCAAGCAACTTCTGTGATTTATTTTGCCATATAACACCAAAACCTTTATTTGGTTTTTCTATTCACCTATGGCAAATCAAAGAGAAAAATGTCTGGCGACTCTTTCCATTTTTTTTGACTCTTTCAAAGTCATTCACATTAGAGCTGATTTAGAGCTCCAGGTAATCTTTGGTCGATAAATCAAGTACAATATTGGTGAAAACCTTTCATCAAACTCAGTAAATACTGCACACTGACATCTATATTTTTTTAACAAAAGCAATTTTAAAGTTCTCAAAGTTTATAGACAATATGAATTGCAGTTTAAATCGTAATTGCAATATTCGGTCAAACAAACGCAATTAGATTTTTTGTCAATATCTTTCAGCCATAATTCACATGCAATTTCCTGCTTGTCCAATAAAACCCATGAATGCCGTATTCTCTCGATCTGAGCCCCTAAACGGCTGCATCGCCCCATTTACGTGATTTGCAGAGTCGGTCTCCTTATACATATGCATATACATCTGGGCCCCAAAATGGCCACCGCGAACGGACATCTGGGGCCCCGAAATGGCTGTTACACCCCGATGTGCGGTATTAGTTTCCCGATAGATCATATTTACATCTGAGCCCCAAATGGCCGGCCCCGCCCAGGAGTCTGGCGTGAGGTGAGGTTCGGGGTGTTTTCTTGTCCGTCTGTCGTGTTTTTCCGCTCCAGTGGAGTTCCCAGGCCTCTCTGTGTTTTATGGGGCAGGTTCACATCTGCTTCCGACTGTCACACACACACACACACACACACACAGGTTGACATACATACTCACGCACATATCAAAGCTGGTATGGTCTGAGGAGCGGCCGGAACTTTCCACCAGGAGTTGTTATTTCTGTCAGCTGGGGTTATGGTTGTTTTTCTCATATTTCTCAGAATTCCCTGTTTTTCCTGCAGGACTTTCAGTTTTTCTGTTCATTGTGTTTTTCTGGGTTACATCCATGTTTGTTGTTCCCCTAATGGAGTTCTGACTCCCACCGCTCTGCTGTGTGTTGTTCTGCTCTGATCTCTTCTCTGCGCTACCTGTGTCACAGCTGAGTGATGAGTTGGTGATTTATGCGAAAATGATTAGATCACTGAGTGGAGCTGTTTCCTCATCTTACAGCAATGCAAATAAAATGGAATTACAGTTAAAGTGCTGTTATCATTTCATAAGATTTTTTTTTTTTGTTCTGTTCTGTTTTGTGCTGTTTTTCATTTCTCTTCATTTCTGATCTCTCCTCCTTCTCGCCTCTCCTCTCCTCCCCTCCTCTCCCCTCTTCTCTTCTCCTCTCCTCTCCTCCTCTGCTCTCCTCTCCCCTCCTCCTCTCTCAGCTCCTCTCCTCCTCTCCTCTCCCCTCCCCTCCCCTCCTCCTCTCCTCCTCAGCTCCACTCCTCTCTCTTCTCATCTCTTCTCATGGTTCATAATTCACCGGGTCGTTGGGAGTGTTTCAGGCCTAGCTGGTTGAGTATTGGCATGGCACACAGACCCTCTCCTCTCCGCCTTATGGTCACACATATGGCCCATCCGCTTGCCTTAGTAACAACTAACAGTGTATCAGCCACAGACGGGATGGTGGATTTACTGTGTGATTGATTGCGTTTGCCTGGCTGTATTGTATTGTTGGATTGCACTGCTTTGGCCCAACTGCAGCCAGACTGATTATGAATGTAATTGCAAATGGGAATGAAGATTAATTTGAACGCATTTGAGATTTTCTGAGATATTTCAGTGGTTGCTTGCATAGATTGTTTCATCACTGAGGTAATAGTTTGAGGATTTTGGTTTCTAGATGATTCTAAAGTATTTGACTTTAGTGTAATACTATTAGAATTCCATATTACAGCTTCATGTAGTATTTTACTCCTGATGTTGCTATTTTACAATTTAGGCAGAAGTGTCACAATGTTTCATACAGACTCAGAACAATAGAAGAAACCAAAGAAACCAGACAAAGAGGTTCAATCAGACACAGACACAGACACAGACACACACACACACACACACACACACACACACACACACCCCATGAAAGAACTATGCTGACTGAAACTGGAAGCATAATCTCACTCTCACTGTTTACACACATTGCATGTCACTCAGCTAAATACCTAAAATGTGCCTAATCTCATTCCTAAATATCTAAATCTTTTTGTAAATATAAAGCTTACTGTAAAGCTGAATCTTGCTGCAATGTAAATATAACTTGGGATCTCCGTGTGAGGGAAGTCTGCTGTTCATGATCCAGAGGCACCGCTGTTGCTCTAAGAATTAAGAAAAATAATAATATTTTGAGTTTGTTGGATCTACCTGAGTTTTTCCCGTGATCAAGGGACGGTGTCATTTAGTGAAGATACAGCCAGCGTGTGTGTGTGTGTTTGTGTGTGTGTGTGTGTGTGTGTGTGTGTGTGTGTGTGTGTGTGTGTGTGTGCATAATAAATAGCTGTGTCCTGCATAGCGTCAGTGTCGCCTGTCTGTCAAGGGGATTCCTCAGCTGGGAATGTCACACTTTTATAAACTCTCTCTCTCTCTCTCTCTCTCTCTCTCTCTCTCTCTCTCTCTCTCTCTCTCTCTCTCTATCTCTCTCCCTCTCTTTCTCTCTCCCTCTCTTTCTCTCTCTCTCTCTTTCTCTCTCTCTGCCACTCTCTCTCTCTCTCTCTCTCGCTGTCATTCTCTCTCTCCCTCTTGTCCTGTCAGTGCCAATAATAGAGCCATCAGCTGTGTCTTTGGGGATTGGAAGGTGACAGAAGGAGAGAGGGAGGAGGAAAGAATAAGAAGTTAGAAAGAGAAAGGCAGGGAAGGGAGAAGGTTGGACTTTAGAAATGCAGCCATTTGCCAGTGGTTCGGCCCTGGTGAGACGTACCTCTCTCTGACTGGCTACCATGGGGGATTTCCTTTGCTCTGATTGGCTACTGAGTGGAATCCATGTGCTCTTATTGGCTACTGAGCGGCATTCCAGCACAGGAGTAACGGTAACTCATAGCGTCTGTTTCGGAGATCTGGGCAGCAACAATGGAGAACGTACAGCAACGTGCAAAGAAGCTATTTAAAATATGATGAAATTATTAAACTAAAAACCAAAGCTTGTATCTTTGTTTATGTTTGATACTAAAGCAAGAACGTATTTGAGGTTGTGCCCAACATAGCACTCTCCCTTGTATGTTCTTACAACATTTTTTACCATAGTGTAAACTAGTAAAGATACAAGCTTTGGCTTTTAATTTAATTATTTTATTTTGGCCCTCTGCCTAAATAAAAATTGAGTTCCCGTTGCTAAGCAATAAACAGTCTTGCATGCTTGAGTGAATAAATGAAATGTAAACAAGATGGAGTGATACTGTTTGGGTTACAAGGCACAGATTTGCATTTTGCAGTTACTGCACTTATGGAACGCCTCACCTTTGATGACAGTGCATGGTCGGAAACAAATGTTGCACAGCAGAAGATGTACAATTCAATAATTTCTATCTAGCATAGAGCCTCCAGCTTTGATTCAGCTAAAAGTTTAGTTCTAATACTTTGCGAGTATTACCTATGTGCAAGTAAAGTTGTCAGATTTGTTTCAGATTTTGTGGATCCAGAGAGTCGGACCACAAGCTAAAATTAGACATGACAAATCATTTTCATTATGAGGAAACGACCACCCAGTTCTGCGATGCTCTAAAATCAGCTGCGTTGCTCAAATGTGTCTCCAGCATCCGATTTTGGATCCGCTAAAGGGCGACACTCGACCCTCCATGTCACTAGGTTGTTAATCATGCTGTGGTCACATGTACAATCCCTGTTCTTGGTGTGTTGGTTTATAAAGCTAGCTGGATAACAAGCCAAATTCGGACTGTGGGGTCTTGCCCTTAACTCTGACTGTACAGTTTTAGGGCTTCAAGCAAAAAAGTTGAATTCCTTGCAGCTTTACAATGGCTCTATTCCAGTTTGCTAACTCCTGCATTTACCTGTGGAAAACCATTCTTAGTACACAATAACACTTGGCAGGAACTAAGAAACTGTTGGGCAATAGGCAACTGGTTTTCCTACCACAGCACTCCCACATTATTATACTGAACTGACCAGATTTTCCACAGGCTAATACACTGCTACTCTTGTAAACTGTTGTTTTGATTTTGTTTTTTAAGGTGGCTTTGCCCTTTTAGTGGCTGCTCAAGGTGTTAGTCTGCAGTCTCCTCTTCCTCCCTGTGCTATCTTAGGCCTTCTCTGGCTGCTCAGGGTGTTGGGCTACGCTCTCATCTCTCTGTGTACTATGTTAGGATTTTAGTGGCTGTCTAGGGTGTTGGAATTCCTGCTATGTCTGCAATCTGTTCAGTAAATGCACAATC
The DNA here is from genome assembly GCF_046629955.1 of Centroberyx affinis. Taxonomy (NCBI): domain Eukaryota; kingdom Metazoa; phylum Chordata; class Actinopteri; order Beryciformes; family Berycidae; genus Centroberyx; species Centroberyx affinis. Next base: position 201,727 of record NW_027278779.1, read on the forward strand.
CTATGAGCATCCTCACCTTATTAAGTGGAAACGTGTGTGTGTGTGTGTGTGTGTGTGTGTCAATGTCACAGCATGTGCGTGTGTCAATTTCCGTATGTTCAAAGCTTTAAAGGATTTGCACTGCTATTCCATTACTTATTTAATAAATGAAACATGCCTGCAAAACGTAAATATAATTTGCTGCTGTAACATTTTCCCCCCACATAGGCAATTTTAAAAATGCCTTCCTTAAACAAAAAGAAAAACAGCTGTATATTGCTTGATATACGAGACCCAGTTTCTAGATTCTAACAGATAGTTTGTTCTTACAAAAAAAAAAGAAAACTTTGATAATTGAAATCCCTGCACCATGGCTACAGGTTTTTTTTTTTGCTCCCGTGGGAATGAATCAAAGTCTTTCTAGAAATTTTACCTTAGTTGCTTCCATCCCTCCCTCCCTTCACCTCCTTTTCACTCGCACCCAGGTGACAGCATTAAAGTCCCTCTCAAGTCTCATGATGCCACCCTGGATGTCTGCTTTATTTCTTTGCTCTTTGTGTCTCCCTGGATGAAGCGGTTTGGGGCGAGGGGGAGGGCACGAGGAGTATTCATCCTCCTTGTTATCGAAAATTATTAATCCGCAGGGGAAGAGTGGGTAGAGAGGCATCCTGCTACTGAAAGGTCACAGGTTCTGTTGATGAAGTTTCTTCTTTTTTTACTCCAGACAAACTGCAGACAAACCAGAGGATTTCTCCCGGGAAAGAGCCACCACACACACCGGGTGTTTAGAGCAGCAAATGTAAAAGCTTTTCACAAACTGGTTGTAGGTTGAATCAGTGTTGTGTTACATCAGTCGGTGGTAGAGAGCAGCAAAACAGACATTTATTCGTATGAAAATATGCTTGAGCGAGCACAAATTATCAAGATGTCCCCATTTTGTTAACTGCACATTTCGGAGAGTGACAGTTGAGCCGTCTTTGGACACGGGACAATCTGGGAGAGGATGAAAGGGGGCATGGCATCCACCCTGTTATTAACGCAAAATATGAAACGCATCTGCCCTTTGCTAACTATAGATTTCAGAGAGCAATTTTCACATCATGTTCTGTGAGGGACAACAAGCTGTTCTTATCGCGTCTCATACCTCTCTGCTTTTAGCCCCACGTCGCTTCCCCAAAATTCCCAGCTCCTTCCCTTCCACTGTCCTGCCACCCAGCCTTTCCTCTCCTCTGCCCTCTCCCCCCCATTTCCTTCGACTCCACCCCACCCCACCCCACCCCCACCCCCTTCACCCAAGCCCATTCAACACCCCACAGAGGAAGAGAGAGGCTTGCCGGACATGTGACTGTCCGGTTAGCCGTTTATTTTTAAAGATGTCCTCGCAACCCGATCGTGGAGGTGGGATGGGGAGGTGGTGGTGTGGTGTCATGTCTGGGTATTTATTTATATACACTCTAAAAAAAGGATGTGGCGTCGTCTTTTAAATCTTTTTTGTAACATATTGTAAACAAAATGTCCTTTCGAAATCGTCATGTCGTGTGGGGCTTCGCTGTTTCAGTATATGTATGTTTCAGTACCTTCCTTTGATTACACTTGTACTACTTGCTCTTACAAAATAATTGACAGCAGAATAATTTTTTTTTAAAGGACAGCAGGTAATTGGATACTCTATGCTTTATAAAAACAAATGATGAACGGGTGGGTAAATAGCATTTTGGAAATAGAACTGTTCATTCTGTCTCTCGTCCTGCAGCCCAGGCTTAGGAAAAACATTTTGAAGCCCACATAAAGCAAGCCATCAACCCATGTTGGGTCCCAAATAGTCTAAGAAACCAAAGCTGTAAACAATTTGGGATGCAGTCTTGTGTTCACCCCCTCCATCGTTCCGTTTTGAAGTGGATTCGATGCGACATCCCATTCGGAAATCCCCAGTTAGAATATCCTGTGTTCCTTACTAGTCTGCTGTCATTACACCTCCGTGACTTCTGAAGTGACTTCTGAATTGTTTTTCACAGCATTGCCTCATCTCGCTTAGCGGCGCTGCTGCTGGTTTTAGAAAAAATAAATTAAACCTCGGGGGATTTTTTTTTTATTCATGTTTTTTTTTTTGCCGAAAATCATCAACTTACATGAAAACACAGTGAAAAACAAGGTTTCGGTATAAGTGGATTGAGTGTGGAATTTAGAAAACCATGCTGCAAACACTGGCTCCTTAGGAAACTTAGGAAATGACTTTATTTTGTGTTCAGTTAGTTTCAAGCTCTCTGGCGAGCTCAGTATCCTATATCAGTCTCTGTCTATTAACAATCAGCATTAGCTGACTAATATACTTATACAAAGATTATCTCCTCAACAGCAGGCTAAGTTTCTTTGCTTTTCTAGTTTGTGTCGAGAGCGTGACTCAAACTGACTGTTTGACCAACACCATGCGGTGCACTGCAAAACATGTCCATGTTAACAAGTCATTTAGTCTGTTATTGAGTCCTAAAATCATAATTTCTTAAAACAAGTGAAAAAACATCGGCCAATGAGGTTTGATAATTTCACTTGTTTCCAGTGCAAAACAACTTGTTTCAAGAATTTTGTAGAATCAAGTGTCATTTTCTTGATAGCAGCCCAGTGATCTGCCTTATTCTGACTGAAGATTGACGTTTCTACAAAATTCCTAAAACAACAAGTGAAAGCACATTGGAAACAAGTGGAGTGATCTTATTATAAGAAAAATAATTTTTGAAGGTTGAAAATTAGACTAAATGGCTTGCAGTGCATGTCATAGGCGCTATGGGTCATGGTCGCTGTAGTTCACAAACACGCTTTTGGTGCTTGAAGTACATCTCCAAGAAACTACATTGTCATTAAACTACATTGACAAGAAACTACATCACCAAGAAACTACATTGACAAGAAGTATTAGCTCTCAGTGCCAGCTTAGTGTATCACAGCACCCCAAATTAATGCAGAACAAAAGTTTACTTGAGCAGCTGTTAATTCTGCACGACCCAAGTATGCTCAATATGTGGGAAACCCATAGTAGACAAACATTTCCTGAAAACTAAAAACCTCATCACTCACTTTTTAAGTTATTGCAGTGCAGTAGGATGTTGTGAAAGACCAATAGGGAGAGAGTCAGGCAGACATCTTTATTGCCGGTTTGGAACAAAGGTGTCGCCATGGCGCCCAGAGAACTAGCTTCAGCTTCAGCTTCACACACACACACACACACACACACACACATAAAACCCTAACCCCCCCTCTCTTAGCCATGGGCAATGTAGTGGGCTGCCTCAGAGTTGGCCCCTCACTCTCACACACACACACACACACACACACACACACACACACACACACACACAAAGCCCCTCTGTAGAGGTAACTTAGCCGTGTCGAGCATCTGCACCGCCGTCTCCGATTGGCAGTTCTCTGATGTTTTCAACCTATCAGGACGCACGTTGCGGGGCAAGTGGGAGTCTCAGGTTGTGTTTGTCTGACTGGAGGGCAGGGGTCTCTTTCCTCTCTCTCTCTCTCTCTCTCTCTCTCTCTCTCTCTCTCTCTCTCTCTCTCATTCTTCATCTCGAACATTTTACTCTGATTTTTAGAAACAGAAAACACGTACATACACATGTTCCTCTCTGTCTTCACTCTTTGTCTCTCTCTCTCTCCCCCCCCTTCCTTCCATCGCTCTCTCTCGCTCTCTCTTTTTTCCACCTCCACCTATTCCGCCTCCTCTTTCTCAACAGTCTCTCCTCGTGTGTCAGCTTGATCAAGGCGGGGGAGGTGGGTGGGGCGCGTTTTTTTTGGGGGGAGGGCGTTGTTGTCGGCAGCGAGGTAATGACAGCTTTGTGTCCCGCTCTGGAGAAGAAGATTCTTCCTCTCCAACTCTTTCTCTCCGTCTCCCTGACTCTTCTTCTTTTCCTCTGTCTGTCTGTGTGTGTGTGTGTGTCTCTCATTCTCTGCGTTGACAGCGCTTCTTTATCTCGCGCCACGGACAGCTCAGCAGGCCCTTTCATAGCGACACTCCCCCGCTATCGTCAGGCCCATTGTCACACGCTGAATAGACCGGCTGTGTTTTCGATAGGCGAGTGAGGGGTGGGAAGAGAAAAAAAAAAATGGCCTTGAAGGTTTTCGGAGATTTGAGGGAAGGTGTGGCGTAGCTTAAGCCTTGGGAGGGGAGAGGAGAGGAGAGGAGAGGAGAGGCAAAAAATGGCCTTGAGAAAAGAAAGATGTGCCAGGTAGACAGAGAGGAAAAGAAAGAGACAGTCAGAAACATGCTGAGACCAAGAAAGAAAGTGTTGGGAAAAGAAAGAGAGAGAGAGAAGGTGGGGGGGGGGGGGGGGGGGGGTGATAGACTGAACAACAGTAGAAAAGCAATAAGGGGAAAGGGGAAATGGGAGGAACGTCGCCCCCGGCAAGGCAGTTGAAGGTAGCCTACATGAAAGGAGTGGAGTTTATCCCTGGCAGCCATCTTGGACTAGTTTCGAGAGGGTTTGGTGAAACTTTGTCTTCCACTCCACACAAATGGTGTGAGAAAATAATTTCAAGGCAGCGTGAAAGAAAACTAATTTCAAAAGAAGAAGAAAAAAAAAAGAAACGTAACTCGCACGTAGCAAGAAAACATTAGAAAGTTGTCGAAGGAGCAAATCCGAGTCAACCTTGAAAATAAAGCAACTTTTTTTTTTTTTTTTTTCATACTTCCTGAAGTCGACTTTCTGGATGAAAGAGGTTGTCATTTGACGGCAGGGAAACAATTCAGTGGTGGTAGTGACTAAAAAGAAAAGGTTTGTCCGCAGGTGAGTGCCACAAGGCCAAGGTAGCAACAACAAAGAGTCTTTTCAGGTGGTCAAAAGCTATCTGGGAGGCCTTATGTTGTTGTTACTGGGGGAATCCCTGCGGTGATTTCACTCACTTTCTCCAGTGGCCGTCTGCTGTGGGACAAAATGGAGCAAATGGTGGGGGTCTCTCTATCTCTCTCTCTCTCTCTTGCTTTCTTTCTTTCTTTCTTTCTCTCTGTCTTGCTTTCTCTCCATCTCTTCCTGTCTAACTAAAGCTTTGCCCTCGGGGGGAATCATTTGTGTTGTAACACACACACACACACACACACTCACGCATACACATACTCAGGAGGGGATCCTCTCCTCCATGAAAGGGCTGTATGAATAACAAACCCTTCAGTTCAGCCTCCCAAGCTGACAATGGACAGGCATACATACACATGAAAATACACACATAGTGACACACACACACACATAACACACTTGCTCCCTCTCTCTTCTCTCTCTCTCCCACCCCCACACACACCTACACACACACTCAGTTTGACCCCTCGCACAATAGAGAAGGCATGCATTCATTAACGGTTCCAAGAAGGCTTTGACTGGTTCGGCATTGTTGGCTAATCCAAGGTCCCACCGTATATCACCTTCACTCTGTATCCCCGTCTCTCTCTCTCTCTCTCTCTCTCTCTCTCTCTCTTTCTCTCTCCATCTATCCATCTTTCTCTCTCTCACTCTGTCTCTTTTCGGTTTGTCTGTCTCTCTCAATGACTCTCTTTCAATCTGTCTCTCTCCATCTTTCCCTCTTCTGGCTCTTTCTGCCTCTTTCTTTCTTTGGTCTGAAGTCAATGAATAACTCTCCAGGGGCAATTAAAAAAAACAACAAAACGTGTGTGTGTGTGTGTGTGTGTTTATGTGTGTGTGAAACACAAGGGAGAGCTTGTGAGAGAACTGTGTAATGAGAGAGAGAGAGAGATGGAGAGAGAGAGAGAGAGAGAGGGAAACAGAGTGAGAGCGAGAGAAAGAGTCAGAAATGTGAGAACTAATCAGATTACTCCACAGCATTGATAATATTATCCCCCCTCACCCCTCCAGCCCCTTGCCCCCCCCCCCCCCCCCCCCCCCCCCCATGATGGATTTCTATCGACAATGAGATTTGCGTGGCGCGGATCAGTTTAAGGGGCTGAACTTATCAAGGGGATTGACTTTTGATTCAGTGCGAAGGGGTTTAAGTTGAGGTGTTTAGGTTTTGACGAGACTCAATATCGAGTGGTTCCAGGCTGTAGGTTTCCCCTCTTCCATACGAAAGCAACTCCCTAACCATGCCTTATGTCTTTCTCTCTCTCTCTCTCTCTCTCTCTCTGTCTGTCTCCCTTGCTGCTTGCAGATCTCAAAGGCGCTCGGCACAATGGGACGCCTAAACCTCTGAAGAGCGCGCACACAAAAGACCAAGGGGAAGAGGAAGAATAAAGCAGAGGAGGGGGGTGAAAAAGGAAAGAAGCAAAGAAAGGAGGACAAAAGAGGAGGAGGAGGAGGCACAGAAGGAGGAGGGAAGAGTCTCCAGGAGAGCTTTTTTTTTTTTGACGGAACGAAAGGCAGAAGAGAGGAGGCGGAGAAGGAGCGGGAGGGAGGGAGATTTGAAAGGAGGGATTTGCTCTGTCCGTTGGGGGTGCATGCTACCCCCTCAAGCCCCCCCACCCCCTCCTCCCACTTGGACATCCTCTTTTTTTTATTTTCCCCGTGTGCGTGACAGCCCGACAAAAGGTAAAGAATGCGCAATAAACTGAGCTCCGGATGCCCGGGGGCAAGCCGGGGGCTCGATTTGAGACTACCCAGGACTAGAGCCTTGGTTCTGGGCTTGCTTCTGGCCGTGGCGGGCTGGCTCCCAGCGCCGGCCCGCGCCGAGATGGAGATCGAGGTGCTTGGCGAGATCGTGATGATGGAGGGAGGCGGAGAAAGTGAGAGAAGAGGAGGAGGAGGAGGAAGAGAGCTGGAGGCCTCCATGCACTCCTCGCTCCTCCAGGACTTCCGGGAGGTGACGGCGGGTATCCGGGCGATGGAGGAGGCGGTTGCCGTAGCGACCGGAGGTGCGGCGGCGGCGGCGGCGGCGGCGGCGGCGGCGGCGGCGGCGTCCCAGCAGAACGCGGTGGCGACCGCCGCCTTCCCAGACTCCTCGGCGGTGGTGGGTCGGATCTTCCAGATGAAGGTGCCAAACAAGATGGAGGACGTTTACTTAGGCGATATCGTCAAGGTGAGTCACCAGTTAACGATGTCTTTGTTTTCCTTTGTTTGTTTGTTTGTTTGTTTGTTTGTTTGTTTGTTTGTTCTTTCTTTCTTTCTTTCTTTCTTTCTTTCTTTCTTTCTTTCTTTCTTTCTTTCATCCTGTCCTGTCCTTTCCTTTCCTCTCCACTCCTTTCTTGTCCTTTCCTCTTCTCCTTTCCTCTTCTCCTCTCCTCTCCTCTCCTCTCCTCTCCTTCCTTCCTTTCTTTCTTTCTTACCAACTGTGTGTTTGCATGTCCTTCCTCCCTCTCTTTATTTACCAAGGGTCGGTCTACCCTGCACACGTCTTCTGCCTCTTAATAGCAGTGTCACACACAAGGTTATAACCAACTTGTAAACA